>NW_020526464.1:0-29539 GCF_003368295.1 Carassius auratus | reverse complement strand
AAATTGAAAGGTAATTCAACGTTGATTCAACCGTGGTACCTGACGTTGTTTCAACGTTGAATCAACGTTGAAATGCTGGCTGGGGAGTCAAATGATTCACGAACCCGCTACGAATCCCCAAACTGAGTCAAATGATTCGCGATCCCGCTATGAACTCCCGAACTGAGTCAAATGATTCGCGATCCCGCTATGAACTGAATCAAATGATTCGCGATCCAGCTGAACTGATAGAACCGATTGCGGGAAAGTTGTATAATTTGGCACACTGATAGAGGACATTACCAACATTAACTATAGCAAATTTGAAGTCTCTAGCTCCTACTCTCTAGCGCCACCACTTGTCCAAACTTTCAATGTTTGAATGCTAATAACTTTTGAACCGTAAGCCAGAAAATGGAAATTCTTTTTTCCTCTGAATCCTCCGAATGAAGCCCAACAATCGCAAGGTTTCGTTTTTTCGCTTTTTCAATTATTCGAAAAACCTACTTTTTCGAACTCGTCCTAGACGGTTAGTCCGATTTTCACGAAAATTGGCTCAGACCATCTTCAGACAATGCTGGCTAAAAGTTATGGAATTCAAGTTGATTCGTCTAACCGTTCTCGAATAACACGTTAACAAATTTGACGAAAAAGCATGCAAATATGCATGTGAGGCTATATCTCGGCAACGGTTTAGTGTATTGAGACCAAACTTGGTGTGTGTTATAACATGCATGACCTCAGACTACCTGCAGTGTTTCGACACAGCGCCACCTAGTGGTCAGGAGATATGAAAAATGCATATTTTGGCTTATAACTTCTGGATGGTTTGGCCAAAAATCACATCATGTGTCGGCCATTTTAGGCGTCGGCCATTTTGAATGCAGCATCGTATCGTTTCGCAAATAATTACAAAAATATTCGGCTAAATTTTTACATTCTATTAATATTTTAACCTTTCAACCCATTAAACCAATGGCAATATAAAAATGTAATAAAAAAATACCACTGTTACATCTAGTCATTGCCATTGAACATTTTTATTTTATGTCAACAGAACTAGTTTCCTATCAAAAAAAGGTTTCAAAGGTTTTATTGTATTACAAGTGCGTGAAAATACAAATGAACCTGTTGTCACGGTTTTACGCTGCCTGAAGGAATACGGAGTCGAGGATAAACGGAATAAGGTTTTTAATATATCCAACACAGGGGATATCCAACATGGAGCACAGAGGTAGACACACGTAAGTAGCAAGTGAGGACAAGTGAGCACAAGTGAGTAATGAAGACCCGACAAAACAGAACTGGAATGACAAGGCTTAAGTACAAAGGATAATTGGGGAAACACAGGTGGATGGAATCATTAAATTGACAGGGACATGGAACACATGAGGAAGATAATAGACACACCTGGGAACTAATCAAACTAAACACGGAAGACAGAAACTGGGATCACGGGCAAAAACAAGCTAAATGAGTCCAGGTGTGTGACAGTACTCCCCCCTCCCGGTAGGTGCGTCCTCGCACCGTAGAAACAACAGAGGGAGGCATGGGTGGGAACCTGGGAGGAGGTTCCGGTGGAGGACGGACTCCCAGGAGGGGGCCAGCAGACAGGGACCACAGAAGGAGGAGCCAAGGAGGAGACGACGGAGGAAGGAGCCAGGGAGGAGACAGGAGCAGGAGGAGAACTGACCCCAAACTGAGCCTGGTTTCTCCCAAGGTTTTTTTCTCCATTCTGTCACCGATAGAGTTTCGGTTCCTTGCCGCTGTCGCCTCTGGCTTGCTTAGTTGGGGTCACTTCATCTACAGCGATATCATTGACTTGATTGCAAATAAAAACAGACACTATTTAAACTGAACAGAGATGACATAACTGAATTCAATGATGAACTGCCTTTAACTATCATTCTGCATTATTGACACACTGTTTTCCAAATGAATGTTGTTCAGTGCTTTGACGCAATGTATTTTGTTTAAAGCACTATATAAATAAAGGTGATTGATTGATTGATTGAATATTTTCAAAGTGTTTTCTGAAACATGTAAGTGCAAATGTCAGTACAATTTTAATGAATTAATGAAAATTAATTTAAAAATGAGGATTGTTTAAAGCAGTGGTTCTCACTTTCAGACCCTCTCTAGTGGTTACGCAGGTGAATCACTAAATTAAATAAATATTACAAGTAAATATATACAACAATAAATATTCTTATTAGAATAAAACTGCCTCATTTTTTAACTGTAGAGCTGTAGCTGAATAGTTTGGCCTACTACGCTGCTGAAATTTAATGTTGGTCGTTATGGTGGAACTTAATATTTAATAACAAATATTTTCTGAAGTGGTACTTGGTATAGAAAGTTTGAGAACCAATGGTTTAAAGACATGGTATAAAATGAAATCCTGCTTTTTAAGAACTTTTCAGTAAACCATTTCTTCATTTCACAATCCTTGTGGAGTCATCGAGGATCCAGTTTATTCTTGAAACATTGGTAAGAATGTACACATCTCTTGTCATGAGACACATTACTAAAACATGTTTTTTGACAGAAACTGTAGTTTTCCTCCAAAACAAGAGATGAACTGGTTTCATTTATCCATTTAAATTATCCATTTATATGCCAAATTATTTTACAAAAACCTTTAAATATTATTGTATTTGGATTGTTCTACTACATGTTTTTAACAATACATCCATGCATATTCTGTATCATAAAGTTTGGGATTATTTTCATTTCAACGTTGATCCAATTTGCAAATTGAAAGGTAATTCAACGTTGATTCAACCGTGGTACCTGACGTTGTTTCAACGTTGAATCAACGTTGAAATGCTGGCTGGGGAGTCAAATGATTCACGAACCCGCTACGAAATCCCCAAACTGAGTCAAATGATTCGCGATCCCGCTATGAACTCCCGAACTGAGTCAAATGATTCGCGATCCCGCTATGAACTGAATCAAATGATTCGCGATCCAGCTGAACTGATAGAACCGATTGCGGGAAAGTTGTATAATTTGGCACACTGATAGAGGACATTACCAACATTAACTATAGCAAATTTGAAGTCTCTAGCTCCTACTCTCTAGCGCCACCACTTGTCCAAACTTTCAATGTTTGAATGCTAATAACTTTTGAACCGTAAGCCAGAAAATGGAAATTCTTTTTTCCTCTGAATCCTCCGAATGAAGCCCAACAATCGCAAGGTTTCGTTTTTTCGCTTTTTTCAATTATTCGAAAAACCTACTTTTTCGAACTCGTCCTAGACGGTTAGTCCGATTTTCACGAAAATTGGCTCAGACCATCTTCAGACAATGCTGGCTAAAAGTTATGGAATTCAAGTTGATTCGTCTAACCGTTCTCGAATAACACGTTAACAAATTTGACGAAAAGCATGCAAATATGCATGTGAGGCTATATCTCGGCAACGGTTTAGTGTATTGAGACCAAACTTGGTGTGTGTTATAACATGCATGACCTCAGACTACCTGCAGTGTTTCGACACAGCGCCACCTAGTGGTCAGGAGATATGAAAAATGCATATTTTGGCTTATAACTTCTGGATGGTTTGGCCAAAAATCACATCATGTGTCGGCCATTTTAGGCGTCGGCCATTTTGAATGCAGCATCGTATCGTTTCGCAAATAATTACAAAAATATTCGGCTAAATTTTTACATTCTATTAATATTTTAACCTTTCAACCCATTAAACCAATGGCAATATAAAAATGTAATAAAAAAATACCACTGTTACATCTAGTCATTGCCATTGAACATTTTTATTTTATGTCAACAGAACTAGTTTCCTATCAAAAAAGGTTTCAAAGGTTTTATTGTATTACAAGTGCGTGAAAATACAAATGAACCTGTTGTCACGGTTTTACGCTGCCTGAAGGAATACGGAGTCGAGGATAAACGGAATAAGGTTTTTAATATATCCAACACAGGGGATATCCAACATGGAGCACAGAGGTAGACACACGTAAGTAGCAAGTGAGGACAAGTGAGCACAAGTGAGTAATGAAGACCCGACAAAACAGAACTGGAAGGACAAGGCTTAAGTACAAAGGATAATTGGGGAAACACAGGTGGATGGAATCATTAAATTGACAGGGACATGGAACACATGAGGAAGATAATAGACACACCTGGGAACTAATCAAACTAAACACGGAAGACAGAAACTGGGATCACGGGCAAAAACAAGCTAAATGAGTCCAGGTGTGTGACAGTACTCCCCCCTCCCGGTAGGTGCGTCCTCGCACCGTAGAAACAACAGAGGGAGGCATGGGTGGGAACCTGGGAGGAGGTTCCGGTGGAGGACGGACTCCCAGGAGGGGGCCAGCAGACAGGGACCACAGAAGGAGGAGCCAAGGAGGAGACGACGGAGGAAGGAGCCAGGGAGGAGACAGGAGCAGGAGGAGCCAGATGGTCCACCAGAGACCAGCCAGGACGGAGATCCAAGGTGGGGTCGACGGCGGGAGGAGCCATGGTGAAGGAAGGGTCGACGACACCAGGGGGCCGACAGGCGGAGACTGCACCGGTGGGTGAGGAGCCCAAGATGGAGCAGCACAGCCGCAGAGCCAGGGTGACGTCGAGGATCCGGAGGGCCTAGGTGGAGCTGAAGGCTCAGGCGACCAAGGCAGAGGCGGGGTCCTGGCAGACCGCTGTGGAGCCGGAGTGACCGAGGATGGAGGTGGAACTGGAGGGAAGGAGGAGCCTGACAGAGCCGGAGGGATGGAGTGACGAGGTGGAACCAGAGGAGAGGAGTCCCGAGGTGGCGGATGGTCGGCGACTGACCAAGGTGGAGCCGGAGGGATGAGGGAGCCCGGTGGAGCAGGTGGGATGACAGGCCACGGTGGAGACGAGGGAGCTAAGAGCCAAGGCGGAGCCGCTGGGTCGAAGGACCGAGGAGGAGTCCAGGGCTCGGAGGCTGGAGGCGGAGACAGGGCCTTAACACGCCAAGGCGGAGCTGGAGACTGGCAGTCCAGCGGCGAACCACCGCACCCCGATGGCGCGGACTGAGGGTGAGCTGCGGGACTGACTGGCACCAGCAGGGATGGCGAGGAACTGGCTGGTCTAGGAGGAGGAGAGAGGAGAAGGATGGGAGGAAGGACAGGAGGATCAGGACTGGACGGAACCAGCGAAAGAGGAGTAGAGGGACCAGCAGGTTTGGGAGGAGGCGGGAGAGGGAGGCTGGGAGGGAATACAGGAGACACAGAAGATTCAGAGCTGGGCGGAACCAGCGGAGACACAGAAGATTCAGAGCTGGGCGGAACCAGCGGAGACACAGAAGATTCAGAGCTGGGCGGAACCAGCGGAGACACAGAAGATTCAGAGCTGGGCGGAACCAGCGGAGACACAGAAGATTCAGAGCTGGGCGGAACCAGCGGAGACACAGAAGATTCAGAGCTGGGCGGAACCAGCGGAGACACAGAAGATTCAGAGCTGGGCGGAACCAGCGGAGACACAGAAGATTCAGAGCTGGGCGGAACCAGCGGAGACACAGAAGATTCAGAGCTGGGCGGAACCAGCGGAGACACAGAAGATTCAGAGCTGGGCGGAACCAGCGGAGACACAGAAGATTCAGAGCTGGGCGGAACCAGCGGAGACACAGAAGATTCAGAGCTGGGCGGAACCAGCGGAGACACAGAAGATTCAGAGCTGGGCGGAACCAGCGGAGACACAGAAGATTCAGAGCTGGGCGGAACCAGCGGAGACACAGAAGATTCAGAGCTGGGCGGGACCAGCGGAGAAACAGAAAACTCAGGGCTGGGCGTAACCAGCGGAGAAACAGAAGATTCAGAGCTGGGCGGAGCCAGCGGAGATACAGGAAACTCAGGGCTGGGCGGAACCAGCGGAGAAACAGAAAACTCAGGGCTGGGCGTAACCAGCGGAGAAACAGAAGATTCAGAGCTGGGCGGAGCCAGCGGAGACACAGAAAATTCAGAGCTGGGCGGAACCAGCGGAGACACAGAAGATTCAGAGCTGGGCGGAACCAGCGGAGACACAGAAGATTCAGAGCTGGGTGGAACCAGCGGAAATGGAGCAGAGGAAATGACTGGAGGAGGTAGGAGTGGGAGACTGAGAGGGTATACAGGGGAGTCAGGGCTGGACGGAACCAGCGGAGAAACAGGAATATTAGGGATTACCTCCGTAGACCAGTCCATCAGATCCAGAACTTGCTCCATATGACTTTCAGAGACTGCAAACAGCTCACCCTCAGTCGCAGGAGTGTGGGCAGGGCTTTCCTCCACGCCCTCGATCTCCACTAGGACTCCCACGATGCACGGTGTTGCCGGCTCACACACCTGGTCAGTCGCGCTCTCGAGATCCTGTTCCCTGTCAGTGGATGGCTCGGGCTCTGCGGCTGCGGTGGGCTCTGGCTCCGTGTAGCGAGATGGTGGCTGGCTGGTCTCTGGGTCGGGAGTGGGGCTGGCGAGGTCCTCTATGGGGCAGATGGAGGAAGATGAGCCATTTCTCGCCAGAGTCCACTCCACGAATGCGGCGAAATCCTCTCGAGGACCATCTTCGGACGACAACGCTCTGCATTTGGAGTTCAGGCTGGTGTTGTAGAAGGTGCAGAGCGCGCCGTCCGGGTAGCTGGTGGCATTAGCTAATAGGAGAAACTGTCTGGTATGGTCCTCGAGAGAACGTCCTTCCTGCTTCAGCAGGAGGATGAGGAATTCGGGACGATAGAGGGGATCCATAGAACACTACGAAACAAAAAGACTTTGAAAACACAAAAACAAAACGGAGGAAAAAAACACGCAGTTTTCTATTTTCTTCTTTAGGTCGGGTCTTCTGTCACGGTTTTACGCTGCCTGAAGGAATACGGAGTCGAGGATAAACGGAATAAGGTTTTTAATATATCCAACACAGGGGATATCCAACATGGAGCACAGAGGTAGACACACGTAAGTAGCAAGTGAGGACAAGTGAGCACAAGTGAGTAATGAAGACCCGACAAAACAGAACTGGAAGGACAAGGCTTAAGTACAAAGGATAATTGGGGAAACACAGGTGGATGGAATCATTAAATTGACAGGGACATGGAACACATGAGGAAGATAATAGACACACCTGGGAACTAATCAAACTAAACACGGAAGACAGAAACTGGGATCACGGGCAAAAACAAGCTAAATGAGTCCAGGTGTGTGACACCTGTTTTATTATTGTATCACACTATATTATCCTCCAGTTATATTTAGATTTATTATAAATATAATATATTTATTTGTGAACCCTCCATTTTTTTGTCTGTGTTGTTGTTGTCTCTGTGTACTGGAAGCTTATGTCACTAAAACAAATTCTTTGTATGCGTAAGAATACTTGCCAATAAAGCTCTTTCTGACTCTGATTCTGATTCTGAGTTAAAGCTGACATTTCAGTTATTTAATGCCTCTCCCCCACATTTGACAGAGGTAAAGTGCAGCCAATGAGGAGATTCTTAATGATGACATTCTGAATTTCTTGTTGTCTTGGAGAACTTGCATCATAAAGTAGCACTGCTTGTTTGGCCAATTCTAGTCTTGCAAATCCTGCAATGCTGAGCTGTGCAGCATCTGTTGGTTACTGCTGCTGTCTTTGGTACTCGGTTGCATCGGTTTTCGGATCACCAGTACACTGAACCGAAAACCGTTTCTTTCCGACGCGTCCGATTTGAGAACCGACAAACTGATGATATTGCGAATGCGTGTAATTTTTCAAGTATTTTGATAAACATCAGAAAGTGTGCTAAAATAACTTATATATATATATATATATATATATATATATATATATATATATATATATATTTTTTTTTTTTTTTTTTTTTTTTTTTAAATGCATGTTTCTAATCTGTATATTGTAGATTATGTATGGGCCAAAGGGATTTTCTGGGAAATTGGACAACAATTAAGACTCTAATGATTCCATGTTTAATAGGAATAAGGGATGATTTATGAAATATCTGTACTGTATTTGTAGTTAATAATGACACATTCACAAATTGAGTTTGTAGTAAACAGAACATGAACACGAGCAGCCTAGAGCAGCTGATGATACTGAACTGCAGCACGTGCCGGTTTTAACGATTCTCGTTTTCGAGTCAAGAATTGGTTGCATCGGTTTTCGGATCATCAGTAAACTGAAACGAAAACTTTTTTTCGGAGGCGTCCGATTCGAGAACTGAGGAGCTGATGATACTGTGCATGTGTGATTCAGCGTGAAGCCGACTGACTCACTGCGCGTCTGAACCGAACTGATTCTTTTGGTGTTTGATTCTGAACTGATTCTGTGCTAGTGTTATGAGTGCGGGTAATCCGAGGGCTTTAATGAAGGGCAATCTGACGAAACGTTAATTCATTAAATAATAAATACATAGCAATGGATTATTTATGGTTTCTGCGCTGATGACACCTACTTTACTTTATATCTTCAAGACTTAAATCCTCGTATGCACATTATTGCAGTTACTGTATTTGGGTGTGTTGTTGCAAAACTTAATTGTAAACTTTTCATGATTATGAGGTTTTTAACTGACTGAAATTATGATTAGTGACTTTATATATTTGAATGTTTGACCGACATTGCCAATACCAGTCATTACGTCAAGCGTAAAAGAACCAGTGAACCGTTTTTTTTTCAACCGGTTTATTGAATCAAACCGTCCGAAAGAACCGGTTCGCGGAAAAGAATCGAACTTCCCATCACTAATCCACATTGATATCCAGTGAGTGGTGCGTGTGTTTCGTCTGCAAGCGTGAGATGATATGCTACTGCTGCCTGCCGGTGTGGTGCAGTAAAATGACATAAAGGGAGACATTCATTAATTTATCATCTCAATTTTATGCTGGTTTTATTGTTACACACGCGGACTCGACTGTACTCGGAATATTTTCCGAGTCCAAAATGTTCAAGTCCGTGTCAAGTCCGAGTACAAATTCACCCGAGTGCGTGACAAGTCCGAGTTCATTCAAAATTGGACTCGAGTCCGGACTCCAGTCCGAGTCCAAGTTCGAGTACCCCAACTCTAGTGTCACATGTAACATCCAGTCTATCACATGATCATTTAGAAATCATTCTAATATTCTGATTTATTATGAGTGTTGGAAACAGTTCTGCTGTCTAATATATTTGAATAAAAGGTTAAAAAGAACTGAACTTTATTCAAAATAAAAAAGTTAAAATTCTAATATATATTCTAATAATGTATTTTCTTTACTATCACTATCAATTTAACACATCCTTGCTGAATAAAAGTATTGATTTTATTTAAAAAGAAAAAATTACTGACCCCAAATTACTGATCAGTAGTATATATTGTTATTACAAAATATTTATATTTTAAAAACACAGCTTTTTTTTTTTGTACGTTTTATTCAAAGTATCCTAAAAAAAGTATCACATGTTCTGAAAAAATATTAAGCTTTGATAATCAATCATCATATTAGAATAAATTCTAAAGGATCATGTGATAATGATCCTAAAAATTCAGCTTTGCATCACAGAAATAAATGACAATTTAAAGTATAATAAATTTAAAAACAATTATTTTAAATTGTAATGATATATCACAATATTAAATTGTTTCTGTATTTTTGATCAAATAAATTAGGCTTGATGACCAGAAGAAACTTCTTTCACATAAAAAATAGTAATGTTTCCAAATTTTGGTCTGTACTGTACATATAAATATATATGGCATCCACCAATCCTACAATGCGTCGCTGCTGCAGGTTAGGCTGCACTTCAGTCAAAATTAATTAATTTTTTACTAATAACACCTTACTGCCCAACACTGCACAAACTGACTCAAATGATTCGCGATCCCGCTATGAACTCGCGAACTGAGTCAATTGATTCGCGATCCCGCTATGAACTCGCGAATTGACTCAAATGATTCGCGATCCCGCTACGAACTCGCGAAATGACTCAAATGATTCGCGATCCCGCTACGAACTCGCGAACTGACTCAAATGATTCGCGATCCCGCTATGAACTCGCGAACTGACTCAATTGATTCGCGATCCCGCTATGAACTCGCGAACTGACTCAAATGATTCGCGATCCCGCTACGAACTCGCGAACTGACTCAAATGATTCGCGATCCCGCTCTGAACTCGCGAACTGACTCAAATGATTCGCGATCCCACTCTGAACTCCCGAACCAACTCAAATGATTCGCGATTGTCTGTTTCTGTGAGTGAGGCGGAGCTCAGCTGCTGCTCGTTATAACGGACCACTCAGTCGGTCCAGAGTAATTTAATATTTGCCTGTTAATTTTTTTTTATTTTGAGCGAATTTGAGTCGTGACATGTCAAAGGAGAACAAAAGCTGTGAACACAAGAAGGGTCAGATGTGTTCTGCGAGGTCCTGCAAACATACTGGAAAAATGAGGTAAGGAAATCGCTATCTTTATTATCTTTTGAAAATAGTAAAGTATAACCAGAGTTTACAAATGGGTAGCATAAAGGACATGTAACCTGCAGAAGATAAATAAACACCCGTGTGTGTATTTTGCATTGCTTTATCACAGATGATCAAGTTAGATGCTCACCTACTGTCTTGCTGGTAAGTTATGTGTTAATGTCTGTCTTTTAGAGATTTTTCCACATTTTCTTGATATGAATCCCATGCATTAGGTGTGTTATACATGTTTTTATTCTAATAATAGTTTCAAAGTGTTTTCTGAAACATGTAAGTGCAAATGTCGGTACAATTTTAATGAATTAATGAAAATGAATTTAAAAATGAGGATTGTTTAAAGCAGTGGTTCTCAGTGTCAGACCCTCTCTAGTGATTACGCAGGTGAATCACTAAATTAAATATTAATGTTAATACATTTTAATTTAATCTTTGAGTAAGGCCTTTTTTGTACATTTAAGTACAGTTAATGTACAGTAAAGTTATGCAACTTTTATTATAACACATTTTAATTTAAACTAAGTTTATTTACCTGTACGTAAGCAAAGTGTAGTGTTAATGTTCAAACTGTATTTACCATGGTAAAGGGGCTGATTCTTATTAGAATAAAACTGCCTCATTTTTTAACTGTAGAGCTGTAGCTGAATAGTTTGGCCTACTACGCTGCTGAAATTTAATGTTGGTCATTATGGTGGAACTTAATATTTAATAACAAATATTTTCTGAAGTGGTACTTGGTATAAAAAGTTTGAGTACCAATGGTTTAAAGAAATGGTATAAAATGAAATCCTGCTTTTTAAGAACTTTTCAGTAAACCATTTCTTCTTTCCCCTTTTAGAGTCATCGAGGATCCAGTTTATTCTTGAAACATTGGTAGGAAATTGTTCTTCTGCTACATTGCACTGTCACTTCTGCTAGAGATGCTTTGACCTTTTGTGATAGGTTTTGATTGTACTTCGTTTAATAAAAATGTACTTAATTTGATTTGACTTGTTTTACTACACTGTAATGTTAGTGTTCTGATTAAAACAGTGTCACTGGGGGCTCTGAAAACACTGCTTATGAACAATTTGTGAATTGTAAACTTTCATCTGAATACATTTAATAAATGTTTAATGAATAGTGTTGTCCACTTTGTTTCCAACTTCACTGTTACTGAACTGTAAAGTGAAAATATTGTGTGATTTATTTAGCATTCAGTTTTCACTTAAATATATTTCACAATATCAAAGTTATTGTGAAACGTTGTGAACATACCTAAACTCACTGGTTAAATCTTATGTGTCCTCCAGAAGTTTGCGCTCTGCAAGTGAACGACTCCTTGTGGTGCCATCCCAAAGAAGTTCACAATCACCCTCACAGATCTTTTCCTGGACTGTGTCCAGCTGCTGGAATGACCTCCCAATCTCTTTACTCATTTTCAAGAAACATCTAAAGACTCATCTTTTTCCCCAGCACTTAACCAGCTAATACTAGCACTTTTCCTTCTTTTCTTGCCTGTCTATGCATTCTTTACTAGACTAACTGAGACTTGTCATGGCACTTGTATACTGTTGTTGTTCTCTTGTTGACCTGGCTGCTTCTATTGTTCTCATTTGTAAGTAGCTTTGGATAAAAGCGTCTGTTAAATGATTAAATGTAAATGTTTATACAGGACGGTACAGAAAGTGCACAAGTGGGAGAGAGTGGAGGGGACGGCGTCAGAATGGACCTAGCGCTGGGACTCCTTCAAGGATCACCCGAAGCACAACCACACTATATGCACGAGGCTGTTGGTTCTAACATTTTAGAGTCTCCTTTGGTAGAAATCTCATTCTGCATTCCCCATGCCCTCTCTCAAGCTGGGCCCTTGGAATTGTCCTAATCTTCCCTCCCCTTACAGCGGTCCTGGTTGAAGGTTCCCTTCTCAAACTGTGCAACACATTTTCACTGCACAAATGTACACATCTCTTGTCATGAGACACATTACTAAAACATGTTTTTTGACAGAAACTGGAGTTTTCCTCCAAAATAAAAGATCAACTGGTTTCAGACATAAAGGTACAAGGGTTTCTCTGGCAAGTGCCGCAGAAATTATCCATTAATATGCCAAATTATTTTACAAAAACCTTTAAATATTATTGTATTTGGATTGTTCTACTACGTGTTTTTAACAATACATCCATGCATATTCTGCATCATAAAGTTTGGGATTATTTTCATCTGTTTTATACAGTATGTTTCCAAAATAAAACTACTATTTTACAGTTGTGAGCATGTGATAGTTTATTGAAGTTGATTGTAAAGGCATTGCTGTCAGTCATTTGATTGTTAGCCTTTATCATGTACTGTTGATCTAAATGCAAACTAGGATCTAATTGAACATACAAGTGTGTATTTATACATGGTGCCAGGTACGAAGGTGAAACAACGTCGTGTTATCAACGTTGATTAACTTTTCAAAATCAACACCTCATTCAGCATTAATCCAAGGTCTGCAGAACGACCATAATTCACCCGTTTGCAGGTAAGACGGTGAAACAGCTTCACGATTTCAACGTTGATCCAATTTGCAAAATCGGAAGGTAATTCAACGTTGATTCAACCGTGGTACCTGACGTTGTTTCAACGTTGAATCAACGTTGAAATGCCGGCTGGGGAGTCAAATGATTCGCGATCCCGCTATGAACTCCCGAACTGAGTCAAATGATTCACGAACCCGCTACGAACTCCCGAACTGAGTCAAATGATTCGCGATCCCGCTATGAACTGACTCAAATGATTCACGAACCCGCTATGAACTCCCGAACTGAGTCAGATGATTCACGAACCCGCAACAAACTCCCGAACTGAGTCAAATGATTCACGGACCCGCTACGAACTCCCAAACTGAGTCAAAAGTTTTGCGATCCCGCTATGAACTGACACAAATGATTCGCGAACCCGCTACGAACTCCCGAACTGAGTCAAATGATTCGCGATCCCACTATGAACTGACTCAAATGATTCACGAACCCGCTATGAACTCCCGAACTGAGTCAAATGATTCACGAACCCGCTACGAACTCCCAAACTGAGTAAAAGATTTTGCGATCCCGCTATGAACTGACTCAAATGATTCGCGAACCCGCTATGAACTCCCGAAATGAGTCAAATGATTCGCGATCCCGCTACGAACTCCAGAACTGAGTCAAATGATTCACGAACCCGCTACGAACTCCCGAACTGAGTCAAATGATTCGCGATCCCGCTATGAACTGACTCAAATGATTCACAAACCCGCCATGAACTCCCGAACTGAGTCAAATGATTCACGAACCCGCTACGAACTCCCAAACTGAGTCAAAGATTTTGCGATCCTGCTATGAACTGACTCAAATGATTCACGAACCCGCTATGAACTCCCGAACTGACTCAAATGATTCGCGATTGTCGTGTTTCTGTAAGTGAGGCAGCTAACTGTGAGCTCAGCTGCTGCTCGTTATAACTGACCACTCAGTCGGTCCCAAATTATTTAATATTTGCCTGTTAATTTGTTTTATTTTGAGCGAATTTGAGTCGTGACATGTCAAATGAGAACAAAAGCTGTGAACACAAGAAGGGTCAGGTGTTCTGCGAGGTCCTGCAAACATACTGGCAAAATGAGGTAAAAAAATCGCTCTCTTTATTATCTTTTGAAAATAGTAAAGTATAACCAGAGTTTACAAATGGGTAGCATAAAGGACATGTTACCTGCAGAAGATAAATAAATACCCGTGTGTGTATTTTGCATTGCTTTATCACAGATGATCAAGTTAGATGCTCACCTACTGTCTTGCTGGTAAGTTATGTGTTAATGTCTGTCTTTTAGAGATTTCTCCACATTTTCCTGATATGAATCCGATGCATTAGATGTGTTATATATGTTTTTATTCTAATAATAGTTTCAAAGTGTTTTCTGAAACATGTAAGTGCAAATGTCGGTACAATTTTAATGAATTAATGAAAATGAATTTAAAAATGAGGATTGTTTAAAGCAGTGGTTCTCAGTGTCAGACCCTCTCTAGTGGTTACACAGGTGAATCACTAAATTAAATATTAATGTTAATACATTTTAATTTAATCTTTGAGTAAGGCCTTTTTTTGTACATTTAAGTACAGTTAATGTACAGTAAAGTTATGCAACTTTTATTATAACACATTTTAATTTAAACTAAGTTTATTTACCTGTACGTAAGCACAGTGTAGTGTTAATGTTCAAACTGTATTTACCATGGTAAAGTGGCTGATTCTTATTAGAATAAAACTGCCTCATTTTTTAACTGTAGAGCTGTAGCTGAATAGTTTGGCCTACTACGCTGCTGAAATTTAATGTTGGTCATTATGGTGGAACTTAATATTTAATAACAAATATTTTCTGAAGCGGTACTTGGTATAAAAAGTTTGAGTACCAATGGTTTAAAGAAATGGTATAAAATTAAATCCTGCTTTTTAAGAACTTTTCAGTAAACCATTTCTTCTTTCCCCTTTTAGAGTCATCGAGGATCCAGTTTATTCTTGAAACATTGGTAAGAAATTGTTCTTCTGCTACATTGCACTGTCACTTCTGCTAGAGATGCTTTGACCTTTTGTGATAGGTTTTGATTGTACTTCGTTTAATAAAAATGTACTTAATTTGATTTGACTTGTTTTTCTACACTGTAATGTTAGTGTTCTGATTAAAACAGTGTAACTGGGGGCTCTGAAAACACTGCTTATGAACAATTTGTGAATTGTAAACTTTCATCTGAATACATTTAATAAATGTTTAATGAATAGTGTTGTCCACTTTGTTTCCAACTTCACTGTTACTGAACTGTAAAGTGAAAATATTGTGTGATTTATTTAGCATTCAGTTTTCACTTAAATATATTTCACAATATCAAAGTTATTGTGAAACGTTGTGAACATACCTAAACTCACTGGTTAAATCTTATGTGTCCTCCAGAAGTTTGCGCTCTGCAAGTGAACGACTCCTTGTGGTGCCATCCCAAAGAAGTTCACAATCACCCTCACGGATCTTTTCCTGGACTGTGTCCAGCTGCTGGAATGACCTCCCAATCTCTTTACTCATTTTCAAGAAACATCTAAAGACTCATCTTTTTCCCCAGCACTTAACCAGCTAATACTAGCACTTTTCCTTCTTTTCTTGCCTGTCTATGCATTCTTTACTAGACTAACTGAGACTTGTCATGGCACTTGTATACTGTTGTTGTTCTCTTGTTGACCTGACTGCTTCTATTGTTCTCATTTGTAAGTAGCTTTGGATAAAAGCGTCTGTTAAATGATTAAATGTAAATGTTTCTACAGGACGGTACAGAAAGTGCACAAGTGGGAGAGAGTGGAGGGGACGGCGTCAGAATGGACCTAGCGCTGGGACTCCTTCAAGGATCACCCGAAGCACAACCACACTATACGCACGAGGCTGTTGGTTCTAACATTTTAGAGTCTCCTTTGGTAGAAATCTCATTCTGCATTCACCATGCCCTCTCTCACGCTGGGCCCTTGGAATTGTCCTAATCTTCCCTCCCCTTACAGCGGTCCTGGTTGAAGGTTCCCTTCTCAAACTGTGCAACACATTTTCACTGCACAAATGTACACATCTCTTGTCATGAGACACATTACTAAAACATGTTTTTTGACAGAAACTGTAGTTTTCCTCCAAAATAAAAGATCAACTGGTTTCAGTCATAAAGGTACAAGGGTTTTTCTTGCAAGTGCCGCAGAAATTATCCATTAATATGCCAAATTATTTTACAAAAACCTTTAAATATTATTGTATTTGGATTGTTCTACTACGTGTTTTTAACAATACATCCATGCATATTCTGCATCATAAAGTTTGGGATTATTTTCATCTGTTTTATACAGTATGTTTCCAAAATAAAACTACTATTTTACAGTTGTGAGCATGTGATAGTTTATTGAAGTTGATTGTAAAGGCATTGCTGTCAGTCATTTGATTGTTAGCCTTTATCATGTACTGTTGATCTAAATGCAAACTAGGATCTAATTGAACATACAAGTGTGTATTTATACATGGTGCCAGGTACGAAGGTGAAACAACGTCGTGTTATCAACGTTGATTAACTTTTCAAAATCAACACCTCATTCAGCATTAATCCAAGGTCTGCAGAACGACCATAATTCACCCGTGATGCAGGTAAGACGGTGAAACAGTGTCACGATTTCAATTTTGATCCAATTATCAAAATCGAGAGGTAATTCAACATTGATTCAAGCATGGTACCTGATGTTGTTTCAACGTTGAATCAAGGTTGAAATGCCGGCTGGGTACATACATACATACAGTACAGACCAAAAGTTTGGAAACATTACCATTTTTAATGTTTTTGAAAGAAGTTTCTTCTGTTCATCAATCCTGCATTTATTTGATCAAAAATACAGAAAAAACAGTAATATTGTGAAATATTATTATAACTTAAAATAATAGTTTTTTATTTGAATATACTTTAAAAAATAATTTATTCCTGTGACGCAAAGCTGAATTTTCAGCATCATTCCTCCAGCCTTCAGTGTCACATGTAACATCAGTCTATCACATGATCATTTAGAAATCATTCTAATATTCTGATTTATTATGAGTGTTGGAAACAGTTCTGCTGTCTAATATATTTGAATAAAAGGTTAAAAAGAACTGCATTATTCAAAATAAAAAAGTAAAATTGCTAATAATATCTAATAATATATTTTCTTTACTATCACATTTACAATTTTAACACATCCTTGCTGAATAAAAGTATGATTTGATTTTTAAAAAAAATTACTACCCCAAATTACTGATCAGTAGTTATATGTTTTACAAAATATTTATATTTAAAAAAACATAGCTTTTTTTTACTTTTATCAAAGTATGCTAAAAAAAAAGTATCAATGTTCTGAAAAAATAAGCTTTGATAATGAATCATTCATATGTAGAATAACTTTCTAAAGGATCATGTGAATAATGATCCTAAAATTCAACTTTGCATCGATAATAAATAACAATTTAAAGTAATAAACTTAAAAACAATTATTTAAAATTGTAATATATATCACAATATACATTTTTTCTATTTTTGATCAAATAATGAGGCTTGATGACCAGAAGAAACTTCTTTCAAACACATTAAAAAATAGTAATGTTTCCAAACTTTTGGTCTGTACTGTACATATACATGGCATCCACCAATCCTACAATGCGTCGCTGCTGCAAGTTAGGCTGCACTTCAGTCAAAATTAATTAATTTTTTACTAATAACACGTTACTGCCCAACACTGGACAAACTGACTCAAATGATTCGCGATCCCGCTATGAACTCGCGAACTGACTCAAATGATTCGCGATCCCGCTATGAACTCTCGAACCGACTCAAATGATTCGCAATCCCGCTATGAACTCGCGAACCGACTCAAATGATTCGCGATCCCGCTATGAACTCGCGAACTGACTCAAATGATTCGCGATTCCCGCTATGAACTCGCGAACTGAGTCAAATGATTCGCGATCCCGCTATGAACTCGCGAACTGACTCAAATGATTCGCGATCCCGCTATGAACTCGCGAACTGACTCAAATGATTCGCGATCCTGCTACAAACTCGCGAACTGAGTCAAATGATTCGCGATCCCGCTATGAACTCGCGAACTGACTCAAATGATTCGCGATCCCGCTATGAACTCGCGAACTGACTCAAATGATTCGCGATCCTGCTACAAACTCGCGAACTGACTCAAATGATTCACGATCCCGCTCTGAACTCCCGAACTGACTCAAATGATTCGCGATTGTCGTGTTTCTGTGAGTGAGGCGGAGCTCAGCTGCTGCTCGTTATAACTGACCACTCATTCGGTCCCGAATTATTTAATATTTGCCTGTTAATTTTTTTTTTTTTTGAGCGAATTTGAGTCGTGACATGTCAAAGGAGAACAAAAGCTGTGAACACAAGAAGGGTCAGATGTGTTCTGCGAGGTCCAGCAAACATACTGGAAAAATGAGGTGAGAAAATCGCTATCTTTATTATCTTTTGAAAATAGTAAAGTATAACCAGAGTTTACAAATGGGTAGCATAAAGGACATGTAACCTGCAGAAGATAAATAAATACCCGTGTGTGTATTTTGCATTGCTTTATCACAGATGGTTGAACCAGTTCACCAAATCGAACTGAATCGTTTGAAACGGTTCGCATCTCCAATAAGCATTAATCCACAAATTATTTAAGCTGTTAACTGTTTTAACGTGACTGACACTCCCTCTGAGTCAGAATAAACCAGTGTCCAGGGCACCATACAGATTTTATTAACAATGGCGCGGGAGGGGGGGGCTGTGGACTAACCTAATATTGTACTTAAAAACGTGAAAAAAAATAAAAATAATTCACCCGTGATGCAGGTAAGACGGTGAAACAGTGTCACGATTTCAATTTTGATCCAATTATCAAAATCGAGAGGTAATTCAACGTTGATTCAAGCATGGTACCTGATGTTGTTTCAACGTTGAATCAAGGTTGAAATGCCGGCTGGGTACATACATACATACAGTACAGACCAAAAGTTTGGAAACATTACCATTTTTAATGTTTTTGAAAGAAGTGTCTTCTGTTCATCAATCCTGCATTTATTTGATCAAAAATACAGAAAAAACAGTAATATTGTGAAATATTATTATAACTTAAAATAATAGTTTTTTATTTGAATATACTTTAAAAAATAATTTATTCCTGTGACGCAAAGCTGAATTTTCAGCATCATTCCTCCAGCCTTCAGTGTCACATGTAACATCAGTCTATCACATGATCATTTAGAAATCATTCTAATATTCTGATTTATTATGAGTGTTGGAAACAGTTCTGCTGTCTAATATATTTGAATAAAAGGTTAAAAAGAACTGCATTTATTCAAAATAAAAAAGTTAAAATTCTAATATATATTCTAATAATATATTTTCTTTACTATCACTTTATCAATTTAACACATCCTTGCTGAATAAAAGTATTGATTTGATTTTTAAAAAAAAAATTACTGACCCCAAATTACTGATCAGTAGTATATATTGTTATTACAAAATATTTAGATTTTAAAAACATAGCTTTTTTTGTACTTTTTATTCAAAGTATCCTAAAAAAAAAAGTATCACATGTTCTGAAAAAATATTAAGCTTTGATAATGAATCATCATATTAGAATAAATTCTAAAGGATCATGTGATAATGATCCTAAAAATTCAACTTTGCATCGAAATAAATAACAATTTAAAGTATAATAAACTTAAAAACAATTATTTAAAATTGTAATAATATATCACAATATTACATTTTTTCTGTATTTTTGATCAAATAAATGAGGCTTGATGACCAGAAGAAACTTCTTTCAAACACATAAAAAATAGTAATGTTTCCAAACTTTTGGTCTGTACTGTACATATACATGGCATCCACCAATCCTACAATGTGTTGCCTGCTGCAAGTTAGGCTGCACTTCAGTCAAAATTAATTAATTTTTTACTAATAACACGTTACTGCCCAACACTGGACAAACTGACTCAAATGATTCGCGATCCCGCTATGAACTCGCGAACTGACTCAAATGATTCGCGATCCCGCTATGAACTCTCGAACCGACTCAAATGATTCGCGATCCCGCTATGAACTCGCGAACCGACTCAAATGATTCGCGATCCCGCTATGAACTCGCGAACTGACTCAAATGATTCGCGATTCCCGCTATGAACTCGCGAACTGAGTCAAATGATTCGCGATCCCGCTATGAACTCGCGAACTGACTCAAATGATTCGCGATCCCGCTATGAACTCGCGAACTGACTCAAATGATTCGCGATCCTGCTACAAACTCGCGAACTGAGTCAAATGATTCGCGATCCCGCTATGAACTCGCGAACTGACTCAAATGATTCGCGATCCCGCTATGAACTCGCGAACTGACTCAAATGATTCGCGATCCTGCTACAAACTCGCGAACTGACTCAAATGATTCACGATCCCGCTCTGAACTCCCGAACTGACTCAAATGATTCGCGATTGTCGTGTTTCTGTGAGTGAGGCGGAGCTCAGCTGCTGCTCGTTATAACTGACCACTCATTCGGTCCCGAATTATTTAATATTTGCCTGTTAATTTTTTTTTTTTTTGAGCGAATTTGAGTCGTGACATGTCAAAGGAGAACAAAAGCTGTGAACACAAGAAGGGTCAGATGTGTTCTGCGAGGTCCTGCAAACATACTGGAAAAATGAGGTGAGAAAATCGCTATCTTTATTATCTTTTGAAAATAGTAAAGTATAACCAGAGTTTACAAATGGGTAGCATAAAGGACATGTAACCTGCAGAAGATAAATAAATACCCGTGTGTTGTATTTTGCATTGCTTTATCACAGATGGTTGAACCAGTTCACCAAATCGAACTGAATCGTTTGAAACGGTTCGCATCTCCAATAAGCATTAATCCACAAATTATTTAAGCTGTTAACTGTTTTAACGTGACTGACACTCCCTCTGAGTCAGAATAAACCAGTGTCCAGGGCACCATACAGACTTTATTAACAATGGCGCGGGAGGGGGGGGCTGTGGACTAACCTAATATTGTACTTAAAAACGTGAAAAAAAATAAAAATATATTCATCAGCAACACACCTGAACGCAAGGTCAAGCTTGGTGCACTTTAAATTGAGGTAAGAAATGGTTTTAAATCCCTTATACTGCCACCGAGCATTTTAGCATTATTTATTTCTGTATGCTGTTGCCTATTCACCGTAGTCCTGTGGCTGAAGAGGCCTAGGCTAGCATAAGGCAGCACATCACTAAATAATAGTGAATAATTATTTAGTGAATATATATGACATATATACTTAATTGTTTTTTTTTTTTTTTTTTTTTTTTTCATTTGTTTTTTTTTTTTTTTCAGAAATGACCATCCCCGTTCTCAGTGGCGTTTCTCCCTGAAGCCAAGGGAAGCCATCTCTTCCGACAATCACTATTATTGTAAATAAAAAAATATTTGACTTGTGACATGGCCTCTCATTTTTATGGATAAAATGAAATAAATGTAGAGTTTGTCATGCTTTGTTCCGATCAGAATAATGGGCGTTTACTAGCCGTTCTCAAGCGCACGACCGAATGTATAATTTTGCCACAAAAAAAAAAGGCTAAAGAAATGATTATGAATTTGTCAAAAAGAGCAAGGAGACATTTAATTGTTTATTAATAAAATGGAGTTTTCTGTGTCACTGCAAAGACGATGCGGACTCCCCATGAAGAAATGAGAGAGAGAAGAGAGAAATGCATCCGCCATCCGCCAGAGAGAAATGCACATTTCATATGGATTAGGCCTACATATTCAGAGAGTAGCCTATTTCTTTTCGTTTTGAATATTTTCGTTTAAAAGTAGACATTTTTATGCTTTCTATAATAGATAGCCTATATTTCTCAAAACTGTCTGTGAGGCACAAGCTGAGTTTCTGCGCCCTCCAGTTCACGTGCAATACAAGTGATGTGCCCGCACCTTATTACGTCTGCTAATATATTTGCTTGTTTATTAAATACAGGCAATGGGTTGATAAAATATTGATCAAAATTAAGATACAATTTATACAAAACGAAAATCTTTTAAACAGAGTCTTTCTACAAAACAAAACTCAATAAAGTGGTCAAAATCATGTCTTACCCACTCCATGTCTCATAGGCTATTGCCCATGATGTATCATATCTTTCTCATGCTGCATGCTCACTTTCATAATAAACATTGATTAAATAAATAAAAAAAAATTACATTAGCCTATAATATTTAAACAAATATGAAACCAAATATGTTTTCTTTAATGGTTATAACACATAGCCTAAACAGTACAGAGATTTTTTAAAATTATTGTTATTTATTTATTTTTATTAAACATCAAAGTACAAGTACATCAAGTACAATTTTTGTGTATAAAACAGTAACAATCACGCCAGGGGAGAAGACTAGTAGAGAAATTTAATGTCGTCAGTCACAACATAATGACGTCACATATTTTCCAACCCAGCCCTCAGTCCCCCCCCCCCCCCCCCGCGCCTGTTTATTAAAGAGTTTGGTGATTTTACATCCGAGTTAGTTCTGGCTGCAGATAAAGTCTTAATAGTTGGTGATTTTAATATCCATGTTGATAATGAAAAAGATGCATTGGGATCAGCATTTATAGACATTCTGAACTCTATTGGTGTTAGACAACACGTTTCAGGACCTACTCATTGTCGAAATCATACTCTAGATTTAATACTGTCACATGGAATTGATGTTGATAGTGTTGAAATTATTCAGCCAAGTGATGAGATCTCAGATCATTATTTAGTTCTGTGTAAACTTCATATAGCCAAAATTGTAAATTCTACTTCTTGTTACAAGTATCGAAGAACCATCACTTCTACCACAAAAGACTGCTTTTTAAGTTATCTTCCTGATGTATCCGAATTCCTCAGCATATCCAAAACCTCAGAACAACTTGATGATGTAACAGAAACTATGGACTCTCTCTTTTCTAGCATTTTAAAAACAGTTGCTCCTTTACGCTTAAGGAAGGTTAAGGAAAACAGTTTGACACCATGGTATAATGAGCATACTCGCACCCTAAAGAGAGCAGCCCGAAAAATGGAGCGCAGCTGGAGGAAAACAAAACTAGAGGTATTTCGTATTGCTTGGCGGGAAAGTAGCATATCCTATAGAAAAGCATTAAAAACTGCTAGATCCCATAACTTTTCTTCTCTTTTAGAAGAAAACAAACATAACCCCAGGTATTTATTCAATACAGTGGCTAAATTAATGAAAAATAAAGCCTCAACAAGTGTTGACATTTCCCAACACCACAACAGTAATGACTTTATGAACTACTTTACTTCTAAAATCGATACTAATAGAGATAAAATTGCAACCATTCAGCCGTCAGCTACAGTATCACATCAGACAGTGCACTATAGACCCCCTGAGGAACAGTTCCACTCATTCTCTACTATAGGAGAGGAAGAATTGTATAAACTTGTTAAATCATCTAAACCAACAACATGTATGTTAGACCCTATACCATCTAAGCTCCTAAAAGAGGTGCTTCCAGAAGTCATAGGTCCTCTTCTGACTATTATTAATTCCTCATTGTCATTAGGATATGTCCCCAAAACCTTCAAACTGGCTGTTATTAAGCCTCTCATAAAAAAGCCACAACTTGACCCCAGAGAACTTGTTAATTATAGACCAATCTTGAATCTCCCTTTTCTGTCCAAGATACTAGAAAATGTGGTATCCTCACAATTATATTCCTTCTTAGAGAAAAATGGTATATGTGAGGATTTCATAGTATCATAGTACTGAGACTGCTCTCCTTAGAGTTACAAATGATCTGCTCTTATCATCTGATCGTGGGTGTATCTCTCTATTAGTTTTATTGGATCTTAGTGCTGCGTTTGACACAATTGACCACAACATTGTTTTGCATAGACTTGAACACTTTGTTGGCTTCAGTGGAAGTGCATTAGCATGGTTTAAATCGTACTTATATGACCGCCATCAGTTCGTAGCAGTGAATGAAGATGTATCATATCGATCACAAGTGCAGTATGGAGTACCTCAAGGCTCAGTACTAGGGCCGCTACTCTTCACACTTTATATGTTACCCTTGGGAGATATCATCAGGAAACATGGTGTTAGCTTTCACTGTTATGCTGATGATACGCAGCTCTATATTTCCTCGCAGCCCGGTGAAACACACCAATTTGAAAAACTAAATGGAATGCATAGTCGATATAAAAAATTGGATGACGAGTAATTTCTTACTGCTAAATTCAGAAAAAACAGAGGTGTTAATCATAGGGCCTAAAAACTCTGCTTGTAATAACCTAGAACACTGTCTAAGACTGATGTTGCTCTGTCAATTCTTCGTCATCAGTTAGGAACCTAGGTGTGCTACTTGATCGCAATCTTTCCTTAGAAAGCCACGTTTCTAGCATTTGTAAAACTGCATTTTTCCATCTCAAAAATATATCTAAATTACGGCCTATGCTCTCAATGTCAAATGCAGAAATGTTAATCCATGCATTTATGACTTCAAGGTTAGATTATTGTAATGCTTTATTGGGTGGTTGTTCTGCACGCTTGGTAAACAAACTACAGTTAGTCCAAAATGCAGCAACTAGAGTTCATACTAGAACCAGGAAGTATGACCATATTAGCCCGGTCCTGTCCACACTGCACTGGCTCCCTATCAAACATCGTATAGATTTTAAAATATTGCTTATTACTTATAAAGCCCTGAATGGTTTAGCACCTCAGTATTTGAATGAGCTCCTTTTACATTATACTCCTCTACGTCCGCTACGTTCTCAAAACTCAGGCAATTTGATAATACCTAGAATATCAAAATCAACTGCGGGCGGCAGATCCTTTTCCTATTTGGCGCCTAAACTATGGAATAACCTACCTAACATTGTTCGGGAGGCCGACACACTCTTGCAGTTTAAATCTAGATTAAAGACCCATCTCTTTAACCTGGCATACACATAACATACTAATATGCTTTTAATATCCAAATCCGTTAAAGGATTTTTAGGCTGCATTAATTAGGTAAACCGGAACCGGAAACACTTCACATAACACCGTACTTTCTACATCATTAGAAGAATGGCATCTACCCTAATATTTGTCTGTTTCTCTCTTGTTCAGAGGTCACCGTAGCCACCAGATCCAGTTTGTATCCAGATCAGAGGGTCACTGCAGTCGCCCGGATCCAGTACGTATCCAGACCAGATGGTGGATCAGCACCTAGAAAGGACCTCTACTGCCCTGAAAGACAGCGGAGACCAGGACAACTAGAGCCCCAGATAGATCCCCTGTAAAGACCTTGTCTCAGAGGAGCACCAGGACAAGACCACAGGAAACAGATGATTCTTCTGCACAATCTGACTTTGACCAGACGAAACCAGTAGTTCAATTCCAGGCTGCAGCAGAGGAGAACTGACCCCAAACTGAGCCTGGTTTCTCCCAAGGTTTTTTTCTCCATTCTGTCACCGATAGAGTTTCGGTTCCTTGCCGCTGTCGCCTCTGGCTTGCTTAGTTGGGGTCACTTCATCTACAGCGATATCATTGACTTGATTGCAAATAAAAACAGACACTATTTAAACTGAACAGAGATGACATCACTGAATTCAATGATGAACTGCCTTTAACTATCATTCTGCATTATTGACACACTGTTTTCCAAATGAATGTTGTTCAGTGCTTTGACGCAATGTATTTTGTTTAAAGCACTATATAAATAAAGGTGATTGATTGATTGATTGAATATTTTCAAAGTGTTTTCTGAAACATGTAAGTGCAAATGTCAGTACAATTTTAATGAATTAATGAAAATTAATTTAAAAATGAGGATTGTTTAAAGCAGTGGTTCTCACTTTCAGACCCTCTCTAGTTGTTACGCAGGTGAATCACTAAATTAAATAAATATTACAAGTAAATATATACAACAATAAATATTCTTATTAGAATAAAACTGCCTCATTTTTTAACTGTAGAGCTGTAGCTGAATAGTTTGGCCTACTACGCTGCTGAAATTTAATGTTGGTCGTTATGGTGGAACTTAATATTTAATAACAAATATTTTCTGAAGTGGTACTTGGTATAGAAAGTTTGAGAACCAATGGTTTAAAGACATGGTATAAAATGAAATCCTGCTTTTTAAGAACTTTTCAGTAAACCATTTCTTCATTCCCCTTGTGGAGTCATCGAGGATCCAGTTTATTCTTGAAACATTGGTAAGAATGTACACATCTCTTGTCATGAGACACATTACTAAAACATGTTTTTTGACAGAAACTGTAGTTTTCCTCCAAAACAAGAGATGAACTGGTTTCATTTATCCATTTAAATTATCCATTTATATGCCAAATTATTTACAAAAACCTTTAAATATTATTGTATTTGGATTGTTCTACTACATGTTTTTAACAATACATCCATGCATATTCTGTATCATAAAGTTTGGGATTATTTTCATTTCAACGTTGATCCAATTTGCAAATTGAAAGGTAATTCAACGTTGATTCAACCGTGGTACCTGACGTTGTTTCAACGTTGAATCAACGTTGAAATGCTGGCTGGGGAGTCAAATGATTCACGAACCCGCTACGAAATCCCCAAACTGAGTCAAATGATTCGCGATCCCGCTATGAACTCCCGAACTGAGTCAAATGATTCGCGATCCCGCTATGAACTGAATCAAATGATTCGAGATCCAGCTGAACTGATAGAACCGATTGCGGGAAAGTTGTATAATTTGGCACACTGATAGAGGACATTACCAACATTAACTATAGCAAATTTGAAGTCTCTAGCTCCTACTCTCTAGCGCCACCACTTGTCCAAACTTTCAATGTTTGAATGCTAATAACTTTTGAACCGTAAGCCAGAAAATGGAAATTCTTTTTTCCTCTGAATCCTCCGAATGAAGCCCAACAATCGCAAGGTTTCGTTTTTTCGCTTTTTTCAATTATTCGAAAAACCTACTTTTTCGAACTCGTCCTAGACGGTTAGTCCGATTTTCACGAAAATTGGCTCAGACCATCTTCAGACAATGCTGGCTAAAAGTTATGGAATTCAAGTTGATTCGTCTAAACCGTTCTCGAATAACACGTTAACAAATTTGACGAAAAGCATGCAAATATGCATGTGAGGCTATATCTCGGCAACGGTTTAGTGTATTGAGACCAAACTTGGTGTGTGTTATAACATGCATGACCTCAGACTACCTGCAGTGTTTCGACACAGCGCCACCTAGTGGTCAGGAGATATGAAAAATGCATATTTTGGCTTATAACTTCTGGATGGTTTGGCCAAAATCACATCATGTGTCGGCCATTTTAGGCGTCGGCCATTTTGAATTATGATTTAAAATGCTGCATTTTTTGAATGCAGCATCGTATCGTTTCGCAAATAATTGCAAAAATATTCGGCTAAATTTTTACATTCTATTAATATTTTAACCTTTCAACCCATTAAACCAATGGCAATATAAAAATGTAATAAAAAAAATACCACTGTTACATCTAGTCATTGCCATTGAACATTTTTATTTTATGTCAACAGAACTAGTTTCCTATCAAAAAAGGTTTCAAAGGTTTTATTGTATTACAAGTGCGTGAAAATACAAATGAACCTGTTTTATTATTGTATCACACTATATTATCCTCCAGTTATATTTAGATTTATTATAAATATAATATATTTATTTGTGAACCCTCCATTTTTTTGTCTGTGTTGTTGTTGTCTCTGTGTACTGGAAGCTTATGTCACTAAAACAAATTCTTTGTATGCGTAAGAATACTTGCCAATAAAGCTCTTTCTGACTCTGATTCTGATTCTGAGTTAAAGCTGACATTTCAGTTATTTAATGCCTCTCCCCCACATTTGACAGAGGTAAAGTGCAGCCAATGAGGAGATTCTTAATGATGACATTCTGAATTTCTTGTTGTCTTGGAGAACTTGCATCATAAAGTAGCACTGCTTGTTTGGCCAATTCTAGTCTTGCAAATCCTGCAATGCTGAGCTGTGCAGCATCTGTTGGTTACTGCTGCTGTCTTTGGTACTCGGTTGCATCGGTTTTTTGGATCACCAGTACACTGAACCGAAAACCGTTTCTTTCCGACGCGTCCGATTGAGAACCGACAAACTGATGATATTGCGAATGCGTGTAATTTTTCAAGTATTTTGATAAACATCAGAAAGTGTGCTAAAATAACTTATATATATATATATATATATATATATATATATATATATATATATATATATATATATATATATATATATATTTTTTTTTTTTTTTTTTTTTAAGATGCATGTTTCTAATCTGTATATTGTAGATTATGTATGGGCCAAAGGGATTTTCTGGGAAATTGGACAACAATTAAGACTCTAATGATTCCATGTTTAATAGGAATAAGGGATGATTTATGAAATATCTGTACTGTATTTGTAGTTAATAATGACACATTCACAAATTGAGTTTGTAGTAAACAGAACATGAACACGAGCAGCCTAGAGCAGCTGATGATACTGAACTGCAGCACGTGGCCGGTTTTAATTCATTAGGAGGCGGTCCGATTCGAGAACTGAGGAGCTGATGATACTGTGCATGTGTGATTCAGCGTGAAAGCCGACTGACTCACTGCGCGTCTGAACCGAACTGATTCTTTTGGTGTTTGATTCTGAACTGATTCTGTGCTAGTGTTATGAGTGCGGTAATCCGAGGGCTTTAATGAAGGGCAATCTGACGAAACGTTAATTCATTAAATAATAAATACATAGCAATGGATTATTTATGGTTTCTGCGCTGATGACACCTACTTTACTTTATATCTCAAGACTTAAATCTCGTATGCACATTATTGCAGTTACTGTATTTGGGTGTGTTGTTGCAAAACTTAATTGTAAAACTTTTCATGATTGTGAGGTTTTTTAACTGACTGAAATTATGATTAGTGACTTTATTATATTTGAATGTTTGACCGACATTGCCAATACCAGTCATTTACGTCAAGCGTAAAAGAACCAGTGAACCGTTTTTTTTTCAACCGGTTTATTGAATCAAACCGTCCGAAAGAACCGGTTCGCGGAAAAGAATCGAACTTCCCATCACTAATCCACATTGATATCCAGTGAGTGGTGCGTGTGTTTCGTCTGCAAGCGTGAGATGATATGCTACTGCTGCCTGCCGGTGTGGTGCAGTAAAATGACATAAAGGGAGACATTCATTAATTTATCATCTCAATTTTTATGCTGGTTTATTGTTACACACGCGGACTCGACTGTACTCGGAATATTTTCCGAGTCCAAAATGTTCAAGTCCGTGTCAAGTCCGAGTACAAATTCACCCGAGTGCGTGACAAGTCCGAGTTCATTCAAAATTGGACTCGAGTCCGGACTCGAGTCCGAGTCCAAGTTCGAGTACCCCAACTCTAGTGTCACATGTAACATCCAGTCTATCACATGATCATTTAGAAATCATTCTAATATTCTGATTTATTATGAGTGTTGGAAACAGTTCTGCTGTCTAATATATTTGAATAAAAGGTTAAAAGAACTGAACTTTATTCAAAATAAAAAGTTAAAATTCTAATATATATTCT
>NW_020526463.1:0-31362 GCF_003368295.1 Carassius auratus | reverse complement strand
TTTTTATTGTGGAAAGGCAGAGCCACTGCACAGCTGACTACATGTTTGTTAGGTTTGCCCCTTCCAGAGAGCAGGGGAAAAAATCATGTTGATGACTATATCCACAGCGTCTCCCGACAAGAGAGAGTGAGAGAGAGAAAGAGGGCAAGGGAGAGAGATGGAGGGTAAAGAAAGAGAAAGAAAAAGATATAAAGAGAGAGAGATGGAGGGTAAGGTGAAGATAGAGAGAACGCAAAAGATGGAGGGCGAGGGAAATAGTGAGAGGGACTTGGTGAGACACTCTGAGAATAGCAAATACCTGCGTTCTCCACCTCTGCAGCACTGCCACAACAACCAGACCCAAAACATCCAACATTTAAACATTCAACTAAATGTTATCTTCATCTAGCCAGAATAGCATGCAAAATGGAGTTCTATTCCTAATCATGGTATGCAATAAACAGAACACACCCAGTTAAATGGCAAATCAGTGTGCAATTGCCATTTTTGATGCAACATTCACTGTTGACCACTGAAAAGTGCTCTGTTTATGAATTGGCCCTGGGAGTAAAGGCAGATCGTGCAGAAGTGACTGTGGAAAAAACGCTGCACTGTGAACAGTGGTGGTGAAATGGCATCACTGCATGGAAATACACCAAAACTCAGAAGCTCAGATTGCAGTATGCTAAACCGTGGGCAAAGTCACTGGGAATTAGAGTTAAAAAAATGCTTGATAGTACTCTTGCTTTTTATGTATGTACCAAGTGGATTGTGTTTAACTGGTTAGCATGGGCAAGTAAGCCTGCTGGTAGATGCTAAAACTACACCGTTCTGCTAGGAAAATGTGTATTATCCACTGATGGAGCCTATTCTAACTAAATGTTTTGTTCATCACAAATATATGTATTTGTATGTTATTTAAGAGAACAAACTAGCGCCAAAAAGGTTTTTGAAAGAAGTCACTTATGCTCCACCAAGGCTGAATTTATTTGATTAAAAACACATAAAAAATTGAAACATTATTACAATGGAAAATTCCCATGTTCAGTGTCACATGATTGTTCAGAAATCATTCTAATATGCAGATTTGCTGCTCAAGTAACAACTCTTATTATCAGTGTTAAAAACAGTTGTGTGGATTAATATTTAAAAAGACTTAAAATACTTTAATTAACAGAAAGTTAATTTAACAGCATTTATTTGACTGAAATCTTTGTAACATTATGAATGTCTTTACTGTCACTTTTGATTAATTTAACCCCTATGTTATTAATTCTTAAAAAAAAAATAATGACCCCAAACTTTTAAACGATATCATCACCGGTCATGATAGTTACAAATGAAACGATTGGGGGACTGTGCATTCTTTTGACACCTTCCGCCAATCAAAAGCTCCAGAGTAATTAGTCACATGGCATTTATGGTTCAGATGACGTAGTAATGAGTCCATAACTAAATGCCCAGCAAGATTGTGATGCACAAGTGAGCAACTGCCACTGAGATTAATATGAATGCTAATGGCTTTCTGCAGCCTTCATAGGGATTTGTTCATACTCATAAGTAAAGAAGATAATCCCACACAAATACACAGACCTGATTTCTGTCTCATCACCCAATCCACACAATCCTCCCTCCAGCACAGACATATTGTCTCTCTATTAAAGTGAAAAATTACTCAATATGAATCTAATGATCAATGTTAACACCATTTTTGGGAATACGTCATTTGCTTATAAGTCTGCTGTAATGCACTTTTGCAGTCAATAAGCAGGAACATGATTTCCCCTTTTCCCGTGTAAACATCCCTTCCACAAGTCACATGGAAGTGAGGTGGGCAGGCCACATATACTTCACAATGTAATCAGCAACTGAATCCTGTAAGTGTTCACTGAGTTAAATGCTACATCTCCAGAGATCTGGATGAGCTCAGAGTGGTTTATGTATGTAAATATTATTTTGGTCAGTCTAACTGTCTTCCTGATGTGTTTAATAAGTGATGACTGTTACATAAATGCTACAGTTTCCATCCCAATTATTATTATAAACAGTCCTTCTAAAATCTCTACAATGTACAAAAACGATTAAACTAGAATGGTATTGCTTGAAGGACATAGTGTTACAAGTCGAACTATGTAATATGGAAAATGTATGTGAGATAATGTGTTGCATGTATGAGCATTAATAATATGTGCATATGGACCCATGTTAGTAACAAATAGTCACTGGCAGTGTGAATGAAACTTAAAGACATATTCAAGTAGTTGAAAATAACCAACAAATTTGATCATGTAAATAGCTAGCAGCTCTAATCTGCAAAATCTGACTGTAAGCACAATAAAAAAAAGGCCCAAATTGCTAGTAAATTTCACAAACATTTACAAAGAGCCAGCATGTCTCACATTAAATTAAACATGAAATTTTGAAGAAGAAATACTAAAATAGTATTTTTCATTAAAAAACATACTCCAATGAAAACTAAAAACTAAACTAAAAACTAATTTTTTTAAATGTATTTATTTTTATTTTTTTTGTGCCAGGCATGATTTTAGGATTTAATAAACAATAACATCATGATTTTCTGTAAAGCTGTTCTGAAAACAAATGTCTATTGCAAAAATAAAAAACTAAGCCAATAAATAAAATAAAATAAAATAAAAAATCCTGTCATCATTTACTCACCTTCCAAACTTATACATAACTTTCTTTCTTCTGTGGAAAATAAAAAATATGAACTATCACTACAATTATGAGTGTGTAATATTATGGAGTCCAGGAAGAGGTATTCATTCAAGTTCACTTAAGGTTAAAGATTTAGAATAACCCCAGACCAGAAAGTTGGAGAATTATCAATTCTTTGCCTTGAAAGCACTGTAATGAAGAAAATTAAGAATTAAAACTAAATGTACCCTGAAGATATAATGCTAAGCTGCACAAAGTGGTTTCAGTGCTCTGTGAAATGTGCCTCATTTCTGACATCCGCAGTGTGGGCACTGTAGCCAGATTCCCGTCACGACAGTTGTGCATAATGTGTTTGTGGTTTCCATATTGAATTGGTTTGGTAGGGGTAGCCTTCGAGAAAAGGATCTCATTATTAGTGCCAGTGAGAAATCTTCCTTGCTCTCTGTTGCGTGTTGTGGGTGTTGGAGGAGTAGGAGGGGGATGAATTGAATATTTGTGTGTGAGTGTGTGCGTGTGTGTCCGTGTGTGTGCTTGAAAAAGAGAAAAGGGGAGAAAGAGAGTTTAAGAGAGCTAGACAAGAAAGCTAACACATTGTGAACTAGGGATGCAGTACTGTAGCATACAGTGTTGTGATAGATGATACTAGAGACAGTAGCTCAGATTCAAAAACTTTAGTGAACTGCAACACTGTGTACTGCCTACTTAGGCAGCTTCTAATGCAGCATAGCTACTAACCATCTTAGAGCCTCATAAGTGAATTATTTGGAGCACTACATATAAAATGCAATTCAAAACAACACATGGACTCACTTGACAACAGTGGGGTTGGATGCTAGCATGTTGCCAAGTTATGAATGCAATACAATAAGCAGTAAGTATAAAAATACATTGCACCAGTAATGCATTTTTGTTAGAGTATTTGAAACTTTTCAGTACTGACTGAAGTAAACAAGAACTGAATTTGAAATAGCACGTTACTATTTCTGACATACAAGTTCTGTCATTCATCACTCACCTTCACGTCGTTCCAAACCCATAAGACCTATGTTCATCTTCAGAATGCAAATGAAGGTAGTTTTTATGAAATCAGAGAGCTTTCTGACCCTGCACTTTAGGGTGAACTATTTAAACTTTAAAAAGATGTTTAAAAGGAGTAGTATGCTAGTAGGCTATGTTATTCTGTATTTAGCCAATATTTCCAAGCTGATATTATGAAAGTGCATATACCATGAGTTTCTATTTTTATTTGGCATACTATTTATATGCAGAACTTGACTTTGGCATGCATAGGATACACAATGGTTTGGATTAGGGATGTGGGGTAGGTGCATATTTGTACACCAAAACTGTATTTCATATGCACGCCAAGACATTGCATATTATATGCACAGTGAAAACCGAAAATCATGCTAATCATGCTATTTTTTCATGAGACCATTCTCATATTTCTCACCACATCTACTATTTTTTTTTTTTATGTTCTCAATGTGGATATTAAATAAGAGTGGCCAAAATAAGATATCATAGTAGGCAGCAGCACAATTAAATACACTGTTTAACTAAAAAAACTGATAACCTGCATATATCAGTTACTCACATTCATTCCATTCCAAACAGATATGAATTAATTAATTTTATGGATCACTAACAATATTTTTAGGATTCAAATTTTTGCTGCTGTTACTGTTGTTTTGGAGCCCACTGACTTTCACTATATGAACAGAAATGCTACAAACACCCTTCAAAATAACTGTGATTAAAAAAAGAACGATAGTCAGACTAGTTTGGAACAACATAAGGGTGAGTAAATGATCATAACATTTTATTAAATTTTTTTATTTTTAATATGAACAATCCCTTTAAAATGCTGCTTCAGTAGGAAGATGACTAATGAGTATAAGTAATATGTATTATTTTTTTAGATTTGAATTATTATTTTTAGATTTTCTATTTTCATTTTAGTCAAACTTTTAATTTTATTGTGATTTTGTTATGTATTTATTTATGTTTTTTTTTTATATGCCTATAGTTTTTATTAGTTTTCAACATTAAAAAAAAGAGAGAAATGTTGCCTTGGCAGCTAGCTGAATTTTTTATAAATGTATTTAATTTTTGTTTGTTTGTTTGTTTAGTTTAGTTAACTATAATAAACCTGAAAAGAACTACACAAGGACGCTTACATATTGTGATCTGGGAATACCATATTGCAGCATGCGTGTATATATGTGCTATATAAAGATTTTGATAAATGACACCAGATAGTTTACGTGTGTGCATGTATGCATGCAAATGTGTGCTTATTTGCATGTGTACATACTTCTGCATTTTAACGAGTGTACTAGCGGTCCAATAAGTATCGTTCGTGTATGTCTGGTGAGGGCAATCCAGATCACAACAACCCCAGCTGAGGTTGAGGAGAGGTGGGGGGTATAACAGGGAAACGTGACCTACATACCCCTTACACAAACACACAGACACACACTCCCAGTATCTCATTAACATAACTCACACATATGTGTATACGACAAATAAGCGGCAGTGACTTGAGACGGGGAGAGGATGGAGAGCTATTTACGTCACCCTCTTTGTTTATTTTAATCTGCTGCACTCATCCCTTGCTGCCTATTCAGCGAGTCTGTTTTCATTTGCCTATCAGCAGATGCCCTTTTCTTGATTTATAATGCTCACGGCATCACCTCGCCGACTCGGGAGGGAAATATTTAATTAAACTGAGATGGGTGGGCCTCTTGTGCCGCTCTCAGGGGCCAAGAGCAGAGGGGCCGCTCGTGTGGTTTTTTCTCACTGATGGTGCTATGAGCAGGTAACAGAACCCGGGAAACTAGCTTAACGTTACAGAAGCCAATTGTTAAGCATCTCGAAGGATATATAATGATGCCTTAACTACATCTCTCTGCTTTTTATTCCATGGCAGAGTTTTCGCTGTCTGGAAAACCTGATTAAAATATGCAGAATTTCATGGTTCTGATGAATTATTACTGTACTGAAGTCTACAGAAAAGTGAGTTCCCAGAATGTGGTCTCAAAGAGAACGGTGTGAGTGAATGTGTGTGTGTGTGTGTGTGTGTGTTATGCAGCTGGTGGTATTTCTCTCCGTCATTTCCCTCTCAGTGCATTTGCGTTAGTAGCAGCCGGGCTCAGGACAGCCATTAATCACAGGATAAAATGATAGATGTTCTTCATAGAATAAGTGGATGCACCGTGCATGCAGAAATAACCTGCTGTGCTGGCTCAAGGAGGACACACAAACATTTTATCTCTCTCCCGTTTTTACCTGTGCACACACATACACGCCACAATAATACACTGCTTTGCAGGAAACATCTAAAGCACACAGACAACCAACACATTCTCATAACCCACTCTGCAGAGTCTACGTATTTAGCTTTCTTAAAAAAAAAAAAAAAAAAATAGAAAAGAAAAGAAAAGAAAGAGAAAAGATAAAATTGTGTTTCTGTCTAAGAACTGTCCTGTCAAAACAGATATTTAAATACATCCCACAAAACAAATTAATATAGCGGTTGAGACTCTGATTCAGTGAGTTTGAGAAATTGATTGGTTCATTTTGTGAATGAATCATTGAAACTGTTTTTATGAACTGATCAACCAATTCATTGAAAAGAACGATTCATAAAAAAATCATTTGTTTAAAATATATGTAAATATGGCCAGTAGTTGCATCAGTGCGGTGCTGAATTTTAAAAAGGCATTTTTCATTTAGTACTTCCCTGATGCAGCTATATTTGATGTAATTACATTAAACAAATTATTTGCAGGAGAATCATTCTGCAAATTTATGTAAATTGATCCACACTTCTGTATAGGCCTATATGACAACTGATCAAGTTGTGTATCCATTACCACTGAAAGACACTGAAAAAATAACCGGAATAATAATTAATGGCACGGACATTAAAAAGGTAAAACAAACAATAAACCAATTTTAATGGATTTTATGAGACCAAAATATGCTGTATATTTAAAAACTAAGTAAAGTCATGTACTTTACCAAAGTTTTCACCAAACAAAAACAACTAGTGAATTGCCCTTGAAAATCAGTAGTATATTCCTAAATATATGTGAAATTCATAGCTTTGTAATCAGAACGTCATCCAGTCATGATGACATGCGAATACACGCTGATGCTTTATGAGGATGTGTAACTTGATGGAATCGATTGCTATACAATCAGCTATGTTTGATTTTTTTTTTTTTTTCATTTCAAGGGACGGATCTATTCATCAAGGAGTCTATGACTTTTAACTTCAAATATTCAGACCTTCATGCAACACACACACACCATCACCAGTGCACTCATATATGCATATATATATAAAACACTCTGAAACTTCTGTTAGGTTGAACTCAACACAGCAGACAGACGCTGCAATCACCCCCATCTCTCAGGCTCATTTTAATTGAATGTGGTCCCAGGCACCTAGTAGAATAATAACACCCTTTCCGAGCGAAAGCACTGTTTGCATCCAATTACCGGTGGGGGCAGGGGCTGGTGGAGGCTGGGTGTAACAGCAGCAATGACAGAGATCAGGGAGAGTTTATGACCCTTACACATCCAGCAGTTTCTACTTATGGCCTGTGAGATAAACAGACAATCATACTGGCCATGTATCATCAGCCATGGAAATATTGAAATCAACGCTCAAAAATGGGGAGAAAAAGGAAAAGCAATAGAAAAAGCAACATTCTTGTGACAGAGATGCAACAGTAATGAGGATGGACTGAGTTTTTATCAGAGTAAGCAATACAGATGATCATTATAAAGAAATGGAAACTATAATAAAAAATATATAATTCAAATATATCCGTAATGTAGTTTTTTGTATGTAGCTATACATTTTAAATATAACACAGATAATATTTTATGTACAAAAAGAAAAAATATTTTTAATTAATAAATATATATATATATATATATATATATATATATATATATATATATATATATATATATATATATATATATATATATATATATATATATATATATATATATATATATATTAAATTGGACATTATTTTTATATATATAAAAAAATAATAATAAAATACACCCTGTATATACATATTATATACACAGTTAACTATAGTATACACATTGAAGTGTTAATAAAAAAATATGAGTCCAAAAATATAATAAATATAAATTGCATGGTCTGCATAACTCTGAATGATAAGAAATGTAATTTCTTATGATATATCATGCTACTTAAAGAGCTATTTCTACCAGATTTAACCAGTAACAGTTTGTTATGTTAATATAATGTAATGCAAATAGGTTAGTTCAGTGATATATATATATATAAAATCATAATTTTTGACTTGGATAGAACCAGTTTTGAGGTTTTGATGTTACCATTTTTAAGTTGCCATTTTTAGCCGGTTCATTTGCATAGTTAACTGGTGCCTGTATTTTGGAGGAGGAGCTTAGGTAATTAGGCATTAAATGGAGGTTGATCTGTTGCTATCTTTATACTGATTTATTTAAATGGAAAAGCTGTAATTGCTCCTGCCCAGATACAAGGAGAGTGAGAGAGAAAAAAAGAAATAAGCCCTCCAGCAGCATTAGGGCAAGACCCTCTTCAGCACTTCCTCAGAGGTCATGCTCAATTACAGCCCCAATACTGCACTTTCAAAGTGCTTTTATTCAGATTTAATGCTAATTGAATAGACTTATTTGCATGTCAATCAGTTTATTTGTGAGTTCTGTGTATTTGCATGAATGAATTTCCAGAGGATGCTATCACAGTTACACAGAGAATCAGTGCATTGCTGCTGACCTTCAGAGCAGGGCTAGTGAAAGAACTTACACAATCCTTTATAATAATATGCATATATTAAAAAGAAAAATAATTTCTTATATTTTGGCTATGATTATAGATACTTAAAAGATTTATTTATTTGTCTATTTAATGCTCAAACTTAGCTCAGCAGAATAAAACAGTAAATGGAAAGTCCCTACAAAAATAAAAAAACAAACTAGTGCGTGAGTGTGTGTTGTTTTTATGTTTACAGATATTTTTCTCCTTTCCTCTATACCACATGAATATGTTTGCACTGCCGGTCTTTCCTGTTGGCTCGTCTTGTCCTCCAAGCTTGCCAATTCTGAGGACCTCATAAAAACTGTAAGCCTGCAACAGACAAAATTTGGATGCTGACATCAATAAAATGGCCCTTGTCGGACTAGACCAATAAAAAAGCAAATATAACTTTTTTTCTCAGAGGTTATGGGCTGTGTAACAATGGACAATCCAACTCACAATTTCATGCATTTACTACACTACCTCTCCATGATACCAGTGAATTTGTATGGCGACTAGCTGGCCAGAAAATGCCTTGCATCTTTAGCTATCAGTACCAGGAGTCGTCGGTGGAGGGACATGAGGTGGCTGAGATAAAAACAGTTTCATGCAAACTATGATTGAAACAAACAGCCTTTAGAAGTGGTGGAGTGAACAGAGAGGGGAGATGGAAGAGGAAAAGAGAATTAGAGGGAAAGAGAGAGTTGGGGCTTGGAAGGAAAGATTGAGAGAGAGAGAGAGAGAGAGAGAGTACAGAGTAAAGAGGTCAGTTTGAGATTATAAAACAAAGCCTGACCTAACCTGGCCTATTTCTGACTACAGCCTTCTCTCCACACAGACCTAGAAATGACAGATTTAAGAGAGTCACTGCTTTTCAAAGGAGATGACAGTCATTTTATTCACCTACATTTCAGCTCTGCAAAATGCACAAATATGTGAGAAATTAATTTCATCATTCAGAATTCCTGGTATTCCTCAATTAAAAGGTTAGTTCACCCAAAAATGAAAATCAGATTGTGTGTTTTACTCACTCTCGGGTCATCCTATGTGTATATGACTTTCTTCTTTCAGACGAATCCAGTCGGAGTTACATTAAAAATTGTCCTGGCTATTCCAAGCTCTATCATTGCGGTCAGTGGGTGTTGCAGTCTAAAAGTCGTCAAATAAAGCGCATGCATAATTCATAATAAAACATGTCTCACACGTCTCCAGGGGGTAAATTATGGCCTTCTGCATTGAATGCATGCGTTTTTGTAAGAAAAATATCCCTATTTCAATTGTAATAAATACTTTTTTTCTCACTTCTGTTATCGGTCACACACGGAATGTCGTAGTATGTCAGTGTTGCGTGAATATGTAAGTGTTTATTACGTTTGAAGTATGGATATGGATCTTGACCCTAAAATATGGAAGTGGCCCATGATGCTGTGGTGCAATGTGCTGGATGCTGCCTACACCAGGGGCAGCCAATGGTGGTCCAGGAGAGCCACTGTCCTGCAGGCTTCAGCTCCAGCTCTAATCAAACACTTGAACTATCTAATCAAGGTCTAAGGCTTAGAAAGCTAGAGGAAAGTGAGTTTTTATCAAGGTTGGAGCAAAACTCTGCAGGACGTTTTCTTTTTTTTAATTATGTTTTATTTTCTATTTTTATTTTAATATTAGTTATTAATATTAGTTATTTTGTTGTGTTTTTGCCACCATTCTTGTCTAATATATGTTGTTTCTATTAATTTTATTTCCATTTTAATTATTTCAGTACATCAGCTTAAACTAAATGATAATGAGAAATGTTGTCGTGGCTTTTACAGTTTATTGCATAAAAAGTGTCTTTATGGTTTTAGTTTTAGTTAACAATAACAACCCTGGGTTGAATAAATCAAGACATTTTACTGTACTATATTGTGATATTATCATATTTTTTTTCCTGCATGAAAAAGTGATGACTTACATTTAAAACCAAATATATACCGTACATTTAAATCACTCATTATTTTCAGTTGAATACCTTTTACATGAACATAAAATATTAACTGCAAAACAAAATACCGTATTGTCAGAAACACAATAGTAAAATAAATTCAAACGAGCTTTCATGCTATCTTAAAGCTGCGCTAGGGAACTTTTGATGCTCTAGCGGTTAAGGAAACATTAAACTATTTTTCCACCAGTTCTTGGTGTGACATGTTCACACACTGACAAACATTACAAGCAGATGTCTCTGAAGTGATCTGAATGAAGTTCCCTGCTGTAGGCCTGTCTGTTTTGTCTCAATGGGGTGAAATACACATTGTTGACAGTCTTGCCCTGAGCCAGTGCTGTAGAGTTTCTTATCCACCCTTTTCAGGGCCTCCGTGGTCCCCCGCCCCCATTCCCTTACACACACAGCATGTGTACAAACTACAGACAGCGAGAGGTACAAAGGGCCAGGTCTCGTCTCTTCAGCCGTTAACACTGGAGTACTCCTGACAGCACTTCACAAAAACCCTACAATACACTCTTTCCTCACAAACAGGAGTCTTCATCGTTCACAAATAAAGACGTATTTTAAAACAAACAGCCTCATAACCCTAATGAGAGAAATAGTGTCTGTTTGCCTGAGTGGTTTAAACTCACAAACACACAAGAATCTCATAGGAATGAAGAATACAAAGGAGATCTCTTTAATTTCTCAATTGCTTCCCTAAAACAGCAATGAGATTAAAAGGAGTCTGCATAAATCTCTCCCTTCTCAAATCTCAGAATAAGAAATCTCTACGGAAGCCTGTTTCAGCCTCAGAGTAAATAATAAAGAAAGAATTTGTATGAACATTAAATTAGAAAAAAGTCATTATTGGATATTTAGTCGAAGTTATGAGAAATGACATTGCAGTTGGGAGAAAGTTAGTGAGAGTCCAATTACGAAAAAGAAAGTTCCACTTGTGCGATACAAAGATGCAAATGTTATGCAAGCCCATCTCCAACACAAGATTTATTAATTAATTCTATCTTTTTTCTCACAATTCTGTCTTTTAATTGACTTAAAAATAAAATAAAATAAACTTGCAAATCTATTGTGAGAAAAAGTTGCAATTGCCCTTTTTATTTTTTATTCTATGGCAGAAACAAAAACAAGATGTAAACTCAGAAAACAGATTAATATCTCGCCATTTTAATTGTTTTCTCATCATTGTAAGATAAAAAGCTATAGTTATTTTTTTTATTTGATATAAAGTCGCAATTACAAAATATAAGATCCTAATTATGAGGAATAAAAAGTCACAAACTTGAGACAATTACAAGACGTAAAGTCAAGAATCAAAAAAGTACCAGATTTTAATATGAACTTTTGATGAAACAATTCTCTGAATTTATTTGTTCAAGATGCACAATAATTTTATTTGTACCAGATGTCATTCTCATCTGTTTTCTTCTTCTAAGGGTTCATTTAAATTATATTTAAAAGATAATTTTTACAAAGCACCCTCTGTAGTAAACTTTTTTTTTTTTCATTATGCAATTTTTTTTTTAATCTGAATTGGGTGGGTGGGGGGGTGCATTTCATTCATAGATTTCTCTGGAAGAAATTCACATATTCACAGTGTTTCTAGTGTGTCTTAAAACTCACTTGAGGACATATTCTCAATGGAATGCTGAGGGGAGAGAAGTCTGGGAAAAGTAAAGGAAGCACTCTCAGCGGAGTAACCAATCCCTCTCTTCTTTCAGCCGACAAGCAGAGCGCTAACCACAGTGGCAAGTAAGGGTGATCTGTTTTGAGACATATGGATGCATGCGGTGTCAGACCCAAAGCCTGCCGTGAATAATGAGATTTAACTCAATTAGAAATGTCATGAGGTGCCGAGAGAGCAGAGGAGAGATACAGAGAGGGATAGAGAGACAGTAATCCACACATGTCCTACTCTTTCGACACTAGATTATAGCCTCAGCAACTGTTTATCCTTTCTGTAAACGTTCTACCCTGGTAGAGGCACCCATCATCTCAATGGCATGCGTTTGAGAAGATTTGATGAACAACAGGTCTAATTAAAGGTGTACTCAGTCAGAGGTGCACACAAACACACATATATATAAATGCATGCATGCATGTATAAAATATATTTTTATATAAAGCCTACATTAACATTTACAATAAATACCTAATCTCTACTTGTTTACAACTGAAGTTTTCTAAACATCTAATGTTTTGGAGTCCAGCTACGCCTCATTGAATCACATAAACAACATTTTGGATTCAAGCGGCGAGTTTCTCAAAAAAAGGAGTTTGTAGCATGGAACATATTACAGATATTTTGTATATTTCCTACTGTAAACATTTTAACACTTATTTTTTTATTTGTAATATGCATTGCTATGTGCTACATTTGGACACATTTAAAGGTGATATTCTCAACATTTTGCGTATTTATTCAGCTTTCAGATGATGTAGAAATCTAAATTTCGAAAAAATTGACCATTATGACTGGTTTTGTTGTCCAGGGTCACATATGTGAGAAACAGGCTGTGCAGAGCAAAACACAACAACGATGCTGTACGTAAACACAGCATGTCTGTATGTATTGATTTATGTATGAATCTCAAAAATAGCCTTTGAAACGTCTACTAGATAACAACACATAATGCTGTCATGATACTTTAGAAAAGAGCAGCCAATCAAAAGCAGGAAAGGTATCAAGTTAGTAAAGCAGGTTTAAAACAATATCTGAGGCCGGACTTTTTGTCACACACACCTTTAGTGTGTTGTCTCTACTGCAAAGAGCTTGGATACTTAATGTGGACATTCAAAACCCTTTCTGTCTCTTCTTAGTAGCCTCCTCGTCCGAGCACTCACCATTACCGTACCTCACTGGCCGTTACACAGAGAAACCAAAGACTGTGGATGATTCCACTGGGATGATTTGGTGAGAAGCCATAATTATATTAGATTAGGACCCTGCAGCAGACAGCTCATCTTCGACCACCTCGGCACCACAGGTTAGACAACAGAGGAGAAAAAAAGATTAAGTGCAAAGAGGAGGTAGAGGTGCAAAGTCATCAAATCAAATCTCAGCCTTTTAGCCATTCGGCTGGCCAGGATCCGCTGCTGACAGGGTTTTTCTGCACAGCCAGAGGTCTTGGATTCTGTCTACATGCTGACTACATATGATCCCTATTAGGGCCTTGCGGGACCCCGCACCCCTCACTGTCTAACAGAGCAGGTTTGCACAGACTGAAGGCAATGTAAGTGTTAACAGGTACCGCTCTGGCGGCAGTGTTTAGACGCACACATATCTATCTTGGAAATGACCAAGGTGGGTATAAATTAGTCAAGGTCATCTCTAATGTGCTTTGATTTATATGTCAAATTCAATCAGTATTGTTGATGACCAGCATCTGAAGAATTAAGTGTGTTTTGCAGAGGGTTTTGTGAACCATTCCATATGCATTCAATTCAAATTTTGAGTTCCCAGTAGGAGCTTTTAACGGGAACGACACCTCAAGTAAAACCCACAACAACCCTGACTTTAGAATCCAAAATGGCAGCTCACCATATAAATAGTAGGGAAAAAGTAGAAATATATTGTTTATTAGCATAAACTCTGCAGTGCAGTATCCAACTTCTATCTACTTCAGGGATACTTCAGCATTATTATTTTGGCAGTATTTTCTGTTTTTATCGACTGACATTGCTAACAATTGATGCATCCATCTTGGTTTTCTGACTTGTGCACTGAAATACGCTCAACACGGGTTTATTTCAACGATAACATTGCTCTGTGACATTATTGTTATAATTGACTCTACTATATTTTTACATTTTTTTAAGAATGAAAGATTAAAGAAGATGAGGTTAAGATCTATTAAAAACAATTTATCTTTAGCAGTTTTTCTACATGTTGGAAACATGTTATATATGTTAGATGATGTCACACCACAACCTGGTTTAAAACCAACATGCTTTCTCTTTTCTGATATAACTCTGTTTATTAAGTAAACAGCAAAGAGAAGGTGTGCAGGAGAAAAGACGTGATTATAAGCAGCGATTATCCAGGTTAAATCTTTATCTAAACTAACTCCAATTGACCAATGTCCTAATGTCTCTAGGGATTGCATTATAGTTTTTATCCACTTACGCAGAGTGGGCATCTGCAGCTGTTCTCATGCAGAGAAAGAGGCAGGGAGTGAGAGAAGAGAGAGAGAGAGAGAGAGAGAGAGAGAGAGAGAGAATTAGGTAGGAATCCTAATTTATTTAGCATTTGTGACTTATAATGATGCTGTATTAATATTAAATAAATGCCTTGGATTTTCATATTAATACATAAAGTTTTTCTCACATTAATTCACATCTTTATCACTCATCCTTTTCGATTCTCGTGCACTATACATTCTCATGCCAAACTCTACAGTATCAGCATGCAACAGTGCCTTACAGTTCTCACTGCCAAGTACTAACTGCACAGATACGCTAATATGCATACAATTGTGCCATCATCTTGAGTGAAATATGAATATCTTGTCGCTGGTACTCACTGCAAATCCCAGAGGCAAAAGAACTGTAATCTTGCAAGCAGAAGTCATTCCCATCTGAATAATAGATGAGAAATTATTGGCATAAGAGGTGGCATGTGCCCACAGTCTTTTCAGCTGAGACGTTCAGCAATGGTCATCAGAGCATCATAAATGACAGAACAACTTCCCATGCAACGTAAAACACCTTTTAAGTCTATCTTTTCCAAAGAAAATACAAATTATGATTTAAAAAATATTTTAGATTTAATTAAATATTTTAATTAAAATATTGACCAAACAGTTAATTTAGGTTAATTAAAGTTTACTTATTATTATTATATTTCTTTTTGAAATACTGATCATTTACAAAAGATAAATAAACATTGCTTTACATATGCAAAATAACCCTTATTATTATTATTGTTATTGCTGTTATTATTTATACGTATGATGCATTCTGAAATTTGTGTTTGCTTGCACTCCGCAAGTTTGAATCTTGGTTATCTAATTTCAAATGTACTAATTTCTTATTCCTGCGGAGGGAGGATGAGACGCTGACTTGAACAGCTGCTTCATGACCCAAAAAACTGTCAGTCTTTCCCTGGAATAAATTGTGGAATGTTCCATTTTTTCAGGCAGGGACGCGTAAGGTTCCGTATGCAACGAATAAGAAGGTAAACTTCTGAAATTTCTGTGAGTAAGACTGAACATACTTTTAAAAATATATTAAGTGATCAATCAAAGTATATATTAAATATAATTTGAACAACTGAATGCGTCAACAGGAATAATGTCTACATTTCCCCCCGGCTCCGGAAGCCCTCTTTCAGGCAGACCCATAGTAGAATCAATTCACACAGTGGGGAGCTTGAAACCGTCCACTCGTGCTTCTCAGCTTAGTTTGGAAAAATAAGTCTCGAACACAGTTTGATTTCAAAGTTGTACGATGTGGTTTGCGAGAGAAGTTGCGACGTTCTTGCAGCAATTCAGTCATTCGCTATTTCAAACGACCTCCACATTAACACCGTTGAGAGATGATGTCGTGCCTGATGAAACGAGTTAGCGTTTATTAGACTGAGTTGAAGCTGTTATTGAAACACGTATCGCACGTTGGCAGCGAGATAACCATCTTTCTATGCGCTTATGCAGCTGAGTTCAGTTATCATTGACATTACGTGACATCGGTCATCCTCTGTATTATTTACACTGAAGTATTCAAGTCCATGTTTAGAATGTTAATAAAATACTTAATTAAATATACATAAAATATGCTCTTATCTGGTATTATGGTTAAGATGGTAAAATATGTCTTGGACCACTTACATAAAACCTCAGCCACGGCAACTAGTTTTTTAACCAAAGTCAGGGGCCAAGGACATACAGACAAATCCGGTAACGTTAACGTGTCGTATAAAATCAAGTTGCATTTTAAGACTAGGTTTATATCCCATGTGTTATCTCTGTTACTTAGATTTGGTGTGCAAATTAGTCACAGGACTTTAACGGAGAAACTTTTTAAAGGAATATATGTGTAAATATTTGTTATATGTGTGTGTGTGTGTATATATATACAAAAAGTGGGAAATAATTACAGTATTTTGCATGGCCGCGGGAAGTGGGGGTGCTGGGGGTGCTGCAGCACCCCCTAGTGACGAGAGGGAGATAAAAAAAAAATGTAGGCCTATTAAAATATTTTGCACAATTTATAAATTCCTTATGAATATTTTAGAAAATGATTTTGACACACGCAGTCTATTACGTATATTTTGGATTTTAATTTCATATTTTGAGGCCTAATCAACACAGGTTCGGAAGTTACGTTGTCAACGTCAGGCAGGCAGGTTTGGTCGCCGAGTAACGAGGTTTCCCGCTCGTTCCATGCAGAATACATTCATCTTTATATAATACAGCGCACCTCGACATTTGTACACCTGTAACCAGGGCACCCCGCCTGCATGTAGCTCAGGTAAGAGCATTGTGCTGCCGCGCTTGTAACATTTATTTTTTTGGCAACAAGTGTGGGATCAGCTTTGACTAGCCAAGCAATTGTAAGTAGGATACTTTAGTATTTTTGGAAGGTGGTGGGGATGGAGAGTATTATTTCGTTCGTGTGTTCTTTGCGTAATGGTTGTGGAGAACTGTTAAATAACGTTTAAATAGTCGGAGATTATTTCCTTTTGGTTTGTGTAAAAAGGTTGGAGATGGAGACAGAAAGCTTTATACTGTGCGTGTGTTTTTTGCGTAATGGATGTGGAGAACTGTTCAATAAACAAATTGCTTAAATAGTCAGAGATTATTTCCTTGTGGTGTGCGTAAAAAGATTTTGGAGTTAATAGAGTTGCGTGTGACATAAACGTGCAGTGACTCAAGCCAGCTGCCCAATTGCATTGTTTTAGCGTTATTGTGAAGTTTAATTAATATTATATTTTGTTGTAATATTATTTGTTGTATCTAAATAAGTTGCATGTATGTATAGGCTATCTGAAATTGTAATGAAAGTAATTATTTCGTTTTCTTTCGATTATTAAACAATTATTTCTGATTCTGCTTCTGCTTCAGATTAATAACGCATTGCGCATATCTGAGAACTGATGTCTGTGTGTTTCAGACCCTGTGCACTGAAGTAGTAAATCTCAATGTATTTATTTTAAAAATGTATTTTAAATAGGCCTATAGGCTCATAGGTTTTTTGTCAAAAAAAAAAAAAAAAAAAAATTCACAGCACCCCCTGTTCAAAATTAGTTCCCGCGGCCCTGGTATTTTGACGATGTAGGCTCAGATACAGATAGATCGAGCAGTTGTTGCCATGGTTTCCTTTACGCAGGCGACGCGTTTCTTTGCGAACAGATAGATTGTAAATGTTTGTGATTACTGAAACGTTGTAACGCGCGTGTGTGTGTGTAATACATGTTAAGGATTTCACATCTCTAAAGTCTACAGAAATATAACACTGTACACTTATGATTGACATCTGTCAAGGTTATTTGGATGTTGTCAACAACTCAAGATGACAAACATCAAGCCAGCAACGACAATGCACATTATTTAAGCCATAAAAAGTAGTTTAGAACTTAAATATGACAATTGATATATGAGCAGAACTCATGTTTTATTTATTTATTTAAATTAGGCGGTGACGTTATAGCAATTTTAGCATGTTTCCCCCCACATGAGGAGAAAAGCAGCAGCGGCAAACAGTCATTTTATGATTCCTGTCAGCCCCAGAAAGAAAGGATCCTAGCGCCTCCTATGTGTGAATGTGAAGATTAACACATTCATGAACACTCAATAGAAGTAGGCCTACCTTTAGCACAGGTAAACCGATTCAGTTGATCCACCTTTATTTCCAACGCGGAAGTTAGCTATTTCCTGTAGGCTAAAAGTTTCTTCCGATTTAGCCGATAGACAAGAGTGCACTAAACGATAAAACTATTGGCAATAAACCAGTGTGTTTACAATTATAATAGTAGATAAAAAAAATAATATGATAACAAATACTAGTTTGCAACATCAAGCAGCATAAAGGACTGTTTTTGTACAACTAAAATAACTTGAAGCAGAATTCACTGAAACCTGCCATGTTCGAGTTACAAATGGCCGCCTTTACAATTAAAGTCAATGGGCCTACAGAACTTGATTTTGACAATGATTTTGTTCACTTATATTGCTAATATCAGGGTGTAATGATAACTTGTGGTTTTTGCATATTTACATGACTCTCTTGGATGCGGCAACTGACAATACTGTATATCCATGTACAATATATTTGCACTGTGTTGCCCGTAACATCCTTACAGCCAGTTCATACTGTTGCATTCATAAAACGTTGCATCTTCCACGTGCAAGTAAGCCTTCTTTGCTTTGACCAGTTAATATTAAGGATTGTGATGCTGTCTCAAGTCCCTTACACTCTATAGAGGATGTGTGGCTGTGTGTCAGACCGTATCATGAATTCAGGGGCTGAGGTTTGTTGAACATGTCTGTGTACTGGAGAGTGCGTCATACTTTGCTGTGTGAGTCATCAGATATATTGTTAGGTTTGGGGAAGAGACGGCCCCTGCTCTCCATCCAATCAGAGTTCAGGATGAGCCAAAACAAGGCCTTGGGTTAGTACTCACACTCATATGTGTCTCTCAGCATGTGTTTGTGTGTGACAGATCCACTGCCCGCTGATCACACATCTCACATCCTGCCACTCGGTGAGGATCTGCCAGCCAGCCGCCCAAGGACTGGAATCTGTTTGCCCAGTATGCCAGTGTTGACATGATACCTCATGATTTGATACGGATAAAGTCAGGAACCTGCAGAAATAAAGTGGAGCCCCTGTGTTTGTGGATTAAACAGTTATCACTAGGTAAGCAAACCATTGAGTCTCACCGTGGAAATGTAACGAGCCTCTCTCTGTAAACTATAACATGTGGAGACAGTGAGTAGGAATCACAAACCTTGTTCTAACACAGCAGCAACAAACCTATCCATAACAATACAAACGTTTAACACATTATGATCTACAAAAGTTTCCATGTGTGCTGGTTTTCCTGAGACCCATCCAGCAAAAATGCATTGAAACCTGAGGACGAGGCAAAGCAAGGCTCTGGCAGTTTCTGTAAACAAGCCTTTGATGCATGATGGATGACTAATATTGTGACATCACTACAATAATTGTCTTTATTACGTAAAAAAAAAATAGCACAAAGTATTATTTTTCTAAACTAATCTCTGAAAGATTTAATCAAACTAAAGGTCTTGAATGATTAAACTCGCATGAATTAACACTGTTTATCGTTGTAACCAATTGATATTGAACACCTGCATTAAAATCATGCAAATTTACTGTACATCTCTTCACTACTATGGGCCAGTTTCAATACCCACACTTGCTCTCTTGGCCACTACAAAGTGGACACAAGTCTGTCCCAGGTCTGAATAATGCCAACGCTCAGTGGCTTTAAATTTCACTAGATATCTAGGCTAAGCATATCCCATCATTCTTTATGTTTAGCAATTGAAAGATTTTGAGGAAAACTTTTCATTATATAATTTTCATTGAGTAATCAAAAGTTTTACAAAGATTTGGGGTCTTCAAATACAAGTGATACGTCATGTAAGTAGAGAAGTAGTCAAATGCAAAGACAGGTGTTGGTATTGAGACGTGTAGGTGCTCCCATTGCATTTGCAAGTAGAAGTCCGCCACCTAGTGGTGAAAAGTAATTATGGTAACACTTTTTATTAAGCCTGTTGCCTATTGGCTATGCAAAGATATTTCTAATGCATTATTGGTATCTGATTTATTTTAAATTATATGTAATATAATATTTACCTGTTTATTGTAATAGTATTATAACATGAAATTATAATTATTTAGAAGAAAGTTCAACTGATTAGAAGTTGTATTATAAGACATTACAGATGAATTGCTTTTTTATGCATTATATAGCCTAACTTCAAAGAAAATGTTACTTCAAACACTTCTGACAGCAGAGATCCCAAAATTGTCAGAAACGAAACCCAGACTTTCTTTAGATTTCAGTGTTTTATCAGGTGTGCACATTAAACAGTGCATTTACAGGCATGAAAATTATTATAGAACGAGCTAACAAAATTACATATTTAGCACTTCAACAAAATTACTGTGTGCGTCTCTGTCACAGGATATTCATTTAGTCCTTATAAAGTGATCGGAGGTTCATTAGTCCAGTGATTATCAACGTGTCTCACTTTAAATCACACACACTTTGTAGAGAAGGAAGACCTATCAACAACAACAACAACAAAAAAAAACTTTCAAATGAACCTAAATTACATACATATGACCTTGTTGGCATCACATGCATTAAGACGTTTGAAGGAAATGCAACTGTGCTGTTTTCAAAATGGCACAAGTTCACAGGTCAAACTGCTACATTACATCTCCTCCTCCTCCTCATCCTCCTCTGGCAGGATTCCAGGACAGGGTTCCATGGTTACAGCAACACCCATTCCACTGCGCCCAACAGGCATATCTGTTACATACGTCCATACATTACTGCCTGGACAGTAGCACTCCACACTAGACAAGAAACCCCCTTGATTGAATCCACCTGAAATGGAATAATATTTATATTTATGCATTTAGCAGAAACTTTTATTCAAACCAACTTCCATTGCCTTCAAGGTATCAGTTCATGCATCCAGCTCACCTAACGCATAAATCTTGCATTGGTAGACCGTGACTCCATGTGCACTGCGGCAGTGGTTCATAGAGGCCATGGGTTCCCACACGTCTCGAGTGACGTTATATCTCTCCATCGTTTTGAGCTGGGTTTGACCATCATAGCCACCAACTGCATAGAGGTAGTTATCCATACACACCACTCCTACAAACAGAACAACACCAGACAGCTAAGTGCATATCAACTAGTGATTATTTCATTAATACAAACAATCTGGAGTATTTTCTTTTCTCTTAGTACATTCCGGTATGGAGCTCCCTGCCATACAATTAAAGTGAACGGTGACTGAGAATGTCAACAATTCCAAAGCAGTATTTTCATTGTGTTTCAAACACACAGAGCTACCATATAGCTTCAGAAAACTTGGAATACACACTAGTGGTCAAACAAAGTCTCTTATGCTCGCCAAGGAAACATTTATTTAATCAAAAAATGCAGTAATGTGAAACATTACATATAAGCATTTCTGTTTTTGATATATTTAAAAATGTAATTTATTTATTTTAGGGGAAAGCTAAAATTTCTGCATCATTACTCCAGTCTTCAGTGTCAACTCATGCTTATATGCTGATTTGGTGCTAAAGAAACATTTCTGATTATTATCAATGCTGTAAAACCTTTTTGCTGTTTAATATTTTTGTGAAAAATGTCATTCAAATGTTTGTGCAAAGTAAGATTTAAAGAAAAAATAAAATAGATTTTTTTTTAGGCTGCATTAAATTTATGTGATCTGACAGCAAATACATTTATAATGTCACAAAATATTTAGATTTCAAATAAATGCTGGTCAAATATTTAGCACTAAAATCCATTTTCAATATTCGTAATAATTCAATCCATTTGAGTCCCAATAATAACTGACCACTAAAATAAGTAGAACATTCCAAAAATCTTATTTATTTTAAACTTTTGACTGGTAGTCAATGTATGCACTACTTTTAAGATGCTTATTTTTGAGCTGGACAGCTCCTGGTCCCATCTATGTTCATTGTGTGGAATAATCAGTGCGAACATTCTTTAAAACTTAACCTGTTTTATTAAATGGAAGAAGAAGGAACTGTTTTGGAATAATATAAGGGTTTATAAATGACGGCAGAAATTTAATTCCTGCATCAAATGCACAATGCACAGCCGCTGAACCCTGAACATCGTTATGTTGACTGCACAGCTAATTCTTCAACTCTTCTGATATGAATCATTGACTGACTATGCCACTGTTTTATCAATTACAGCTTATTGTGTTAGCTGCAGGGTCAAGCAGCTCTGGGAAGCAGGCTTTCCTGGAAGTGCTGTCATCATCATGGACATTTTTACAAATAGTTTCCAGCAACTTTTTTATTGATTAACTCAAGAATAAAAAAGACTTGCATTTTTGTTTCCTTAGAAAGTTTTATGTTATTTAAATTATATTTGATTCAGATTTATTTCACTTATTTATCTAGCGGTTACTTATTTACAGTGACTTACAAATGAGAAATATAAAAAGTGATTCATCTTTTGAAGGTATTAGCAGAAGAAGTGCTGACAATACAAAGTTTCAATCATTGTCTGGAACAGTACAGTATTAAGTTTCAACTTTAATGGTGTTTTATGTTGTTGCAGGTTGTAACAACATGCTGTAAAATGCCAGTTGATTAGATATGAGGTGGCCTTTTGTTCTTTTATTTTCATATTGTTCCCTTTAGTCACTTTTATTTAATCGCACTATTCACGCGGTACATCATATGCAGTTAACATGTCAAGTAAAAGAAAACCGTTCCAACTCATTAGTTTGATAAATGGAGCAGTTTATTTACCGAGACCACTTCGAACTGTGTTCATAGGTGCCACGTGCTGCCAGGTGTTCGTGTCTGGTTGATAGCGCTCAACCGTGTTCCATCGGTTGTCCCCGTCGAATCCTCCAACCACATACAGACTTCCCCCGCACGCGATGACACCGGCCCCCAGCCGCGCCACTGACATCGGGGCCACAAATGTCCAGCGGTTTGTCTCTGAGTCATACCTGAGAAGACAATAAGCAGGAAATCCTTACAAACCAGTTAAGATATTGTCGTCAAGGAATATGATTTCCTAGAAATACCAACGAGGAAGTCAAAACAAAAAAGATTTCAATCATTCTTAATGTCTCAGGCTCATATCTTCAAGAATTTGTTTTCCTAACAATGATATCTAGTGCCAAATACCATTCATAACTGCAAGCAATTCCCATGAGTGGATATATGACCCAACAAAATGTCACAAAAAAAAAACAGCCTTCAGCTAGAAGAGGTTGCATTTAACCGGCCAACAATACAATATCTCCATTTAAAAGCTTGAGTTTCTCTCTTCTGAGTCTTGAATTTCACTCATCTTTGAAATCGTAGATGATCTATCGACATTCATTGTTTGGAATTTGCGTTTTACTCGAGTTTCTAAATAGAATACACGTTCTGTCTCTCCCTGCATTCCTGGACAGATTAACGGTCGGTTTGAGCTGCTCACTCAGTCATAAATAATCCTCAATAGGATTCACATGGCTCTGTTATAAATCTGAACTTGTGCGCGTCTACTAAAAGGTTTTCAAAAACTCCACAAATCCACAGCTAAAATAAGAAATAAAAGAGAGTTAATGTGGTTTATGCCACTAACATTAGAATTTTAATACATGAAAACAATTTTTTTTTTGTAATTTGCTGCAGTCATTTAGACATCCCCCCCCCAAGACTAATTAAAGATAATTAGCTCATTTCTCATCATTAGCAAGACTATTAATGTAATAAGGTCACAGTAGTTTGCTTCTTTATGTAAATGCTATGTTCCATAACCATTTCATGGTAAATATAGCAACACAATACAATAGATTCCCTCCTTTCAATTGTGATATGTCATGCAGTATATGAATATGACATTCACATGTCACTTACGTTTTGAGTTACTGATGAAAGTTCAAGAAAGGTCTTCTTCCCTGATCTGTCACTGTGCTTACTGTCTAATAAGTATAAAATATTCATATCATATTCATACCACTTATTGTGGAGAAATGTGTTTCTTCTGAAATGCCTAACCTGACTCTGTGCCGCGGAATGTACGTTATGAAACAGATTTGCCTGGAGCTTGTTAGTTTGCTCGGAAAAGAACCGAGCAAAATGATCTCTACACCCTGATGGAAGGCGCTTTTTTTTCAAATGAAAACACTTCCTGTAACCGATGAGGGATGTATCACAAGCGTAGCGTGTAACACAACCCTTCTGCTAATATTTCATTTTTTATCTCGTACAAAACGGACAGGTGTGCGACGCAGTCTTCAGTGTAATACAAAATCCTTCAACCAAGTTTTAATCTTTCACTCTGCACTGTGCTAATGCTTTGATTCTGTAGCATACGAATAATAGAAAGGAAATAGAATATAAAGGGGAAAAACCCTACATCGTAAAAGAGACAACACAAAACCTTTTCGAGTTCTCTTCCTGTCTCAGCCTCACCTCTCAACGCTGTTGTGATGTGTAGAGGCATGTGAACCCCCTACGGCATAAATGCTGCCGTCAATGACCCCGACACCCACTCGGTTTCTGGGCGTGTTGAGCGGAGCCAGCTGGGTCCACTGGTTAGTCATGGGGTTATAGCAGGACAAAGATCCAGACTCCATGTTGTTCTGCAGAGAGAGATTTCGTCCCCCGACCGTATAAAGGAGCCCGAACAACACGCACGCCCCGAGCCCGCTACAAGGAGATCCCATGTCAGCTAATTTTATCCAGACATTCTTCCGTGGGTCGAAGGCTTCCAGAGAGTCCAGAGAGTGTTGCTTGTACCCTCCTGCTATGTAGATGAGCTGCGTCCCACGATGAGGAGCAGGCGGCAGGGGTTTTCGAAGAGCCATCTCCTGGAAGATCTTGGACAAGAAGTCCTTGCAAGAGTTGGCCTTGCTGAGGATGGGACAGGACTGCAGTTGTCTTTTGAGGAATGTGGGTGGCAGGGCGTAGATGTGGACCGCGTTGAGTAGGGCATGGAAGTACTGCGCTCGGCTTTCCGCATCCCAGCGAACCCAGTCGATGCAGGCCTTATAGACCTCGGACTCACAGAGCACCTTTAGACTGTCCTGACTAATCAGCTCCAGCAGCTGGCAGTGGGACAAACTGAAGAACTCTTCCTCTTTGGTTACCTGTGACAAGGAAAAATATATATACATGCATATATGGACATATGAGTTCAAGTCGGTCATGCAGATTCACCTTTTGACCAACAGAAATAAATTTTGGTTTGAAAGTGGCTTCTGTGTGAACATGCTTTATGCTTTAATGCTACATAATTGGTGATAGCTAATCATTAAGAGCTCTTGTTTTGGCATAACTGACACCAAGTTATGGGTTCCCTTTCTTCATTTTTAGCTACCAAAGCCTTTTTTAATGGCAAATACAGGATGGTAAAAAAAAAAAAATGTTTTCAGTCTTGCAGGACGGAAGACAAGCAATGAACTTACTTCTACAAAGTACTTACTTTAACAATGGACCCTTTTAACATTTCAGGGTTTCTCAGAAGCACAGGTCATCATAGTGGTGAAATGTGTATGTGTGTATATATATATATATATATATATATATATATATATATATACACACACACACAGTACAAGAAACATTACTATTTTTAATGTTTTTGAAAGAAGTTTCTTCTGCTCATCAAGCCTGCATTTATTTGATCAAAAATACAGAAAACAAAAAAAAAATCAGCTTTGCATCACAGAAATAAATGATAATTTAAAGTATAATAAATTTAAAAACAATTATTTTAAATTGTAATAATATATCTAAATATTTCATTTTTTTTCAGTATTTTTGATATACATATATTGGTACATATATATCGGTATATATTATTATTATTATTATTATTATTATTTTTTTGATGAAAACTTGGAGGCTTGTGACTATCCCATTGACTGCCAAGCAAATTACAATCAAGCTCCAGAAAAGAATGAAAGACATTGTATGAATAGTCCAAAATGGCGCTACAGTGATGCAGATATAGAGGAGACAAATCTTTGAATATTATATAAGTATTTTTTTTTCTTCGCATACAAAAAGTATTTCCAGTCGATTCATAACGTTACAGTTGAACCACTGATAGCAGATGGACTATTGACATTGACAATGTCTTTCATACTTTTCTGGACCTTGAGTGTAATTTAATTGGCAGTCTATGGGACAGTCACAAGCCTCCCTGTTTTCATCCAAAATATCTTAAATTGGGTTCTGAAGACGAACAAAGCTTTTACAGGTTTGAAGCGACATGGGGGGTGATTAATGACAAAATTTTCATTTTGGGGTGGAGCATCCCTTTAATAACTGAAGAAATGCAGTCTGTTAAAAGGGTCCGTAGCTTGGAGTCGTGTGGACCACATTTTACTTTGGTCATTTTTGACCATTATAGTATAAATCACCATCCATTTTCTTTGTCTGGGAAAAGAGGAGCTTGCACATTCTACCTAACATCACTTATTTTCTTTGTATGAATGAAGAAAACAAAATAATGCGGGTTGTAGTAACATGATTTCACAATTTGGGTGAACAATTTCTGTAATGCCTGATTCATGTGACAGCTGGATCCTTTATACGAATCAATATCCATCTGCGAGACAGACCTGAGTTCCATCGACAAAGCAATTAGCTCCACAGCAGCATTCTCTATAGCCTTCATTCATTCAAAGACTAACTGTTTACAGGTCAATGGCTGTGTAGTACAGTTACTTAAGAGAGCACAGCAGGTGGCAACTATCGATCACTGCTAACTGACACTTCAGTGAACGGAGTCAAAGGGGCACGCACCTCATTGAAGTGAGTGTTGATATACTCTCGTGTGCGAAGGTGCAGATCAGTGCAGCCGATCTCCTCTGCAAATCTCGAGATGCCGATGACATTTGATGGCTCCAGGTTTTTCGTGAGGAAATCGCAGCACGCTTTGGCCACCTCTTCCATCTGATAGCGCATCGCAGTCAAGAGGACGTGAAGAACACACTTCTCGCCCACTGTTATACGGGAAGTGTAGGCAAAGTCAATGAGGCGGCTGATGACCTGAGGGCACACGTCTCGCAGGGTGACCTCCGAGGCATTGCATTCCTTGAAGTTACTGGTGAACATGGCTTTGAAGTAAGGACTGCAGGCAGCCAGCACCAGTTTATGCACCTGGGGAATGTAGACACTTGTTCATGGCTGGGGTAAAAAAACAAACAAACCTGAAACTAAATCATGAGAGCTGTATGTGCCGTGTTCTTATAATTACAATTAAATGCCTTAACGTGTACTAACATAATTCTGCACTTGTAATGAGGACAATTTATCTTTGTGCACTGTAATTTTGCAGTGCCAGGGACATATCATAAAAAAAATAACTATAACACGCTGAACCTGTTTCTTGATATTCAAGCAGTGAATGCTATGTAGTTTACTATACTAAATACTAAAGAAAAGGGATGTGCTGATATTAAATCTAAACTAATTTTTTCGTATGGTTAAGGGCAATACCTGATTAACGGATGATAATAAAATTCTATACTATTTTGTCTAATGAACTAAAATCACTAAAAACTATAAACCTACACGAATTTAGGCATTTTTTGAGGCATAAATTACCAGGCCCTATTATAGCAATAATTTAATGCTTTTTTGTGTAATATTTAATTTTATAAAAAATCTTTGCTTTGTACTTTGAATAGAAAATATACACTATCATAAAGCAGTTATGCTCAGTAAGTTAAATAGTTTTATTCAGCAAGGATGCATTAAATTAGAAGTTAAATATATTTACATTATTGCAAAATGTTTTTATTTCAAATAAATGCTGTTCTTTTGAACCCTGGAAAAAAAAAGATTGTTGATAACAAATGAGCATATTATAATAAGATTGGAGTAAAGACTGCTGGAAATTCAGCTTTTGCCATCACAGGAATAAATTACATTAACAAAATATTAAAATAGTCATTTTAAAATCTAATAACATTATAAAACATGCTTTTACTGTACTAGCCTTAAACCTAAGAACTCTAGTGCATATGAATCTGTTTTACATTTTTAATAACTTTTCAGTATACTTATTCACAAATGTAAGTTATTTAATATGCTCACACTGGACTTAATGTGTCACAATCCACCTCTCTGTAAATCTAGAAATCTTTACATAATAAATGTTGCAAAACATTTCAAGCTGTAAGTAATGTATAATCGATTATGAGACAGTGCCTTCTCACAGGTCAAGGCCACACAGTCTTATGAATAACTGAGATACTGAGTAGACGAGCACTTTATAGTACATGGAAAAAGTCTGTGATATTGACACAAACCCGGTCAACCAAAATAGCCCCCCGAAAAAACCTAAGTACCTAAAAACACTGTCTACTAGCATTGTTCTCCATTATGCAGTTATTAACTGTGAGATACTTAAAAAAATGACCTGTGCAAAAATAGGTCTCATGGCACTAAGTAGAATAAAAACAGCTTCCTATGGCATTTATACTTTAAATTGTAATAAATTGTCAAACATGCTATTCAAGCATTCTTGCACACTTGCAACCAAATTCCTTAGCTCTTACCTTAAAATCCACTATCTTGTCTTTGTATGTGACATGAAGAACCAGATCGCAGAGCAACTCATGATGGCGGAGCTCGTCCATGATCTGCATGGCTCTAAAGGATGACTTTCAACGGTGTAATCCAAGTAACCATGACCCCTCATGGAGGCACCACGATGGCAGAGAAATCCTCATCTTTGATGGCCTCTTCTTTCTTGGACATATCATTCTCCGAGACCTAGAGTGTCACTGATACAAGAGGAAATGGATGGGCAACTGCAGTGGAACAATGTCTAAATCCATCCACGTGTCATGAAGAAATAAAGGCACCAACTGATGATCGCTTAGGGATAGAGAGCCATGTTCTTCTGCCTGGTTAGAAGTCCATCATACCAAGTTTCTGTATCAAGCCAAGTTGGCATTGTTGAAATATTACACGCTGTTTCCCTTTCAATCAGACAAGTGCTGTTATTTGTCTTGTATAGATGAGGTTAAAAGTCATTTTTATACTCTAGAGGATGTACAAGCAAAGTTATTTTAAAGAATCTTTTAAGCACATGCTTTAAAAATGCAATATTCTGTCTTCCAAAAAGGTTATTGTCCTCTGAGATGGTTCGTGCTCTTTTCACCCTGTGAAAAAACAGAGATACAACATTGAGAAATGTTTGTTTGTCCCTCCAGTGCTTTCATTGTTTATCCAATGCATAATTGAATATAGCCAAGATGATCGAGGAAGATATCTTAAGATATAAAACTAAACAAACACCACATTGAATAAGCGATACACAAGGAATACAATGGCAGCATTACGTAAATCCTGAAGAGGCAATTTCTACTATAACAATGTGTACAAGAAACTGTCTTTAATTACAGTCTCTGTTGACAGTTGCGCAGACTTGGCTGAATCAGATTTCACTTCCCTATTCTTTGACGGATGTCAAGTAGATTTCAAAAAAAGGAAAAGAGGCAAGCCACACCCTTATTCACAGACACAACGTGATTTCCTGCATTATACAGACAAGACTTCGAAAACCATGATTGTGGCACAACTGGAAAAGCTGTGCATCAAAAGACCTTTGTGCACACTAACATAGTTTTCGAGTGAGGGCCAAAGTCTCTGTTGTTGATCAGTCTAGAAGTTGTTGCTCATCAGAGGCAAATTTTTTTCATGGGTTATGTAACGTCCCACACTTGCAGGTCATCTCTGCTGCTCATATTGCACAATCCAGAGTGCTGAGGACACACTTATTTTTCTTAAAGTAGGGTTTATCACAAGACAACACTGCAAACCACACGGCTTCTTTTGGAACTAAGAGAGCTTCTTCAGTCATGGCCTCCATCTCTCATAAAGGCTCACTGTGTCATGCTCTCACATGCCATATTGCTAAGCCAGACTTTAACATGCTGCGCTGTTAGCACTATGGCTTTGGTGGGATTAACCATTAACTCGCTGAGTGTCAGGTTACTTGAAAAATTATAGAACAGAAAGTGAAAAGCTGGAACTTTTCGTGGAAGGTGCTGCCAAGTGAACTTTTGTTCTGGTTAACTGTTGAGCTGCGGAAGATGATGCAATTAAATGCATAGTCATTATTTGCCTAGCTTCATGTTGTTCGAAACTTACATACTGTGACTGGGGAACCAAACGGATTACATTTTTGAAGAACCTTTACACTGCAGTTCCTCTACAATGACCGTGTTTACATGTACACCATTAGTCAGGGTGAGGAATTACATGGATTAAGATAAGTTTACATGACACAGGCAAACCCCAATTTTCAATCCTGCATTTCAAAGCTACTTTGATTTACTCGCTAATAAATGTTTTTTCTTTTTGGATGGTCCAATTAATGAGGTTTAGCTTGCTTTATTTAATATATATATTAATTTACTATTTTCATTAGAAGTTTATAAGTTTATTATACCTGTTTTGTTCCCCTCTTGTTTGGTGGTACATGCAAAACATTCGTAAATAGTACATTTCTGTACATTTCCTGCTCTATAATACTTTGTGTTTGTACATGATCGTTTCTGTTTTTCTTCAATAAAAAAACACACTTTGTCAAAAGTGCATTAAATGCTATTAAAGCATATGCACTCATATAAGTCTGATTAAATGTGCATTTTACTGCAATTATGGTTACTCAGATTACAAGCATAATCCTATAAACATAATCACAGTATCCTGTTTACATGAGGTCCAACTTAACCGCAGTACTGCGCTAACTGCATTATAGGAGTGCATACAAAACATAGCCAGTTCATAGTGGCCACATCTGACAAGCTCCAAAAAGAACAGAAAACACACAAAAAAGTATAGATGTTACGTGTGTGCATTCATATTCTTTCTTCACCATTAATTTCCACCAAAAATCATGTCCAGCCTCTGCTCATGTACAGATTGTTTTTTTTGTTTTGTTTTTACTCTACATTATGCCCACTGTGCCTTGCAGTGTTTTTGTTCTTTATGGAGCTTGACAGATGTGGTCACATGAACTAATTTAAAAAGTGCTCTGCAAAACAAACAAGTTGAGAATTGCTGGAGGTAAGTAAATAATGACAGATTTTTCAATTTGGGAGGGATCTATGGATTCTGGACTACGCCTTTAATAAAACAAAGTCCTCATCACTTATGG
>NW_020526462.1:0-15223 GCF_003368295.1 Carassius auratus | reverse complement strand
TACTGTGACCAGTTAGAAGACATCTGTGTGAAGCTAATCTATTTTCAAGAATCTCCCGCAAAGTCCCTCTGTTAAAAAAAGGCATGTGCAGAAGAGGTTACAATTTGCCAAAGAACACATCAACTGGCCTAAAGAGAAATGGAGGAACATTTTGTGGACTGATGAGAGTAAAATTGTTCTTTTTGGGTCCAAGGGCCACAGGCAGTTTGTGAGACGACCCACAAACTCTGAATTCAAGCCACAGTACACAGTGAAGACAGTGAAGCATGGAGGTGCAAGCATCATGATATGGGCATGTTTCTCCTACTATGGTGTTGGGCCTATTTATCGCATACCAGGAATCATGGATCAGTTTGCATATGTTAAAATACTTGAAGAGGTCATGTTGCCCTATGCTGAAGAGGACATGCCCTTGAAATGGTTGTTTCAACAAGACAATGACCCAAAACACACTAGTAAACGGGCAAAGTCTTGGTTCCAAACCAACAAAATTAATGTTATGGAGTGGCCAGCCCAATCTCCAGACCTTAATCCAATTGAGAACTTGTGGGGTGATATCAAAAATGCTGTTTCTGAAGCAAAACCAAGAAATGTGAATGAATTGTGGAATGTTGTTAAAGAATCATGGAGTGGAATAACAGCTGAGAGGTGCCACAAGTTGGTTGACTCCATGCCACACAGATGTCAAGCAGTTTTAAAAAACTGTGGTCATACAACTAAATATTAGTTTAGTGATTCACAGGATTGCTAAATCCCAGAAAAAAAAAAAAATGTTTGTACAAAATAGTTTTGAGTTTGTACAGTCAAAGGTAGACACTGCTATTTTTTTGAACACACCCCTTTCAACTAATTGCCCAATTGCACAGCCTTAAGAGCGTGCATATCATGAATGCTGGGTCTTGTTTGTTTTCTGACAATCTACTGAACCTACTGGTAACTTGTTTGCCACGTAGCAATAAAAAATATACTAAAAACCTTGATTATTCTGGTTAGTCACATTGTACTGCTATTATTTTGAACAATACTGTATATATATATATATATATATATATATATATGATATAATGAAGCTAATACTGGTGGCTCTTTATTTGTGAATCGTTTGTTTGCTCTCGCCTTCCCTTATGTTGACTTCAGATATTGACATTGAGCCGGTGGCACAGTATTACCTTCTTTTTAAAACTATTACCATTCTAAAGATATTACACCGTAATGGATTTGTCTTGCTGTATTTTGAGCTAGCCAATCTGGGCTTGTATTGAAGCACCCGGTGTACAATTTGTTTTCATCAGCAGTAAATGGTGGATCATTGTGTCTGTGACGGGAAAGCACAAAGACCAGCTAATGAAAGGCAATGGCTGAGGCCCTGGTCTCCTCACCACTCATTGCACTCATGGATGAAAACAGGTGTCCTCTTGGGGCTGGGGTTTTCATGCGAAGAGGGATTTTAGGGGAATATTCATGACAGCTATCCTTCATCGGGTGGGTGAAGGGAGGAAAAGAAGAAGAAGTGGGGGGAAGAGGGAAAACGTCAGTGGGGTAGATCTACCAGTGATTGAAGAGGCCTGTCTGGGATAATTCAGTTTGATTGGAGTCTTGGTCTCTCATTACCATTCCAGTTTCAACAGTGAGATGCCCCTCAGTCACCAGTCCACGATGCTCATCTCTTTCTGAGGATGACAAAGCCTTAAGTGCAGGTGCTGAAATGAACAGAAGGCCTGGAGTACTGGTTCAGCATTACCATTTTGCATGCATTGAGTCCACTTATAACACCTTGGGGTTGTTTATTTTGTCACAGATTGGAAACTTGTACTCTTGTTGTGATGAAAAGGATCCGTTATTAATTAGAGGCTATTTTCATGGTTTCTGGTTGAGTCATAGTGTCTGGGGTCCAGACAGTCTCAGGCACAAATACAGACATTCGAAACCCTTTGTTTTAGCCAAAACACTCTTACAATAAATCCTAGCATTATAAGGTTTGGTGTTTACTTCTATTGCATTGTAGAGGAACCTGGTTTCAATAAGCTGCCTACACAGGAAGTCAAGCTCATAATGCTTGTTCATGTACAGGCAACTATTTCCTCTGTGGCATCCTTGTGGCTTGAGACCACATCATCTTCACCTGTGTCATAGTTTCATACGAGCTGGCCTCTTTTTGTTCCATGTACCCAGTATAAAGGTTTAGGATTATGTTCCGCCGCGAACGCTTTATAGAGACCTCATTTAGCACCTGGCATGTCAGTAGTCACCATTTGCAAAGTCTAACCTGTCATGAACACAAGCTTGCATTGTCCTCTCAGATGGCAAAGCTAGTTCTGCAGTCTTCGGTAAACTGAGGAGGTTAGCGCTACACTTGATTACAAAAGCCCGATCTTGGGAATTCCCTAAGGCTAAACAGTCATTGGACCTTGTCAACAGGAATTGTCCAATCCCACACTCCACCCCTAGATGCTTAGTTTTAATCAATAAAAAAGTTGACCAATGCAGATCTTGTATTGTTGTCATAAAAGGCTGATTTGGCTTAGCTTGTAGCCCCTTTTCTAAAGTGCTAAAATACCTTTATGGTTACATCACTTACCCAGGATGCTGAGGGCCTTGACTACTGTCAAATTAAAACCAGCTTGAGTCGAAATGGTGATCCCTGATTCTATTCCTTATCCCTTTTATGTAGTTTCTGCTTTATTTCACTGTGTTTCAGCATGGCTGGAGTTGAAGGGGTTTCCCTCCTCTCCCTCAGGTGCCACAGTCTCTCGGAGTTCAGCCCGATTTCGAATAGTGTGTGCATGTGTCATAAACACACCCTGGCTTTGAAGTCAGTCGATCACCACAATGGACGGCTGCCTCTCAATTCCCCCAGTTGTAACCCTAGAAGCCTCTTTGTGCAACACACTGTCTTTTGGTTGAACTTCAAAGCATGCAGTTTGCTTCAGTCATGGAATAATGTATTCCAATGTGATGTCCAGATGAAAGTGATGCAGGTCCATGTGTGCACCTGCATATAGATGTCGTTCTCGAATACAGTATGCTTTATTTTAACCCCCGGAACTGAAGAGCACTTCTCAGGTTATTTCAAGTAGGCCAAGTCCTAAAATCTGTAGCACAAAGCACCTAAACACTAGCAGAATATGTATTCCCGCTTGATTTCAGACTTGCCTGGCTCTTTCCATTCCCTCAAAACATGTCTTTTGCATTCTAGAGATGCACTATATATTTGAACCATATTGATCATTGGCCAACATTAAGAGATTGTGCCAGTATATTGCATGCTAATTTTTTTTCCCATTTTTTACTTTTAGATATAGATCACCTTTGTCATCTCCTAAACCATCTGTGTAGTAATTTCACACTGTTAAATGTTATATTCAGTTTTCATATTGCACAATAGAATGTATACTGCCTAAATTCACTTGTAGCATTTAAAATGATGCAGTTTTTTTGGTTTCATTTTAAATTCTATTTAGACAAAAATATTTATACTCAATTTCTGTTTGAATTTTATTTTGCATGTTGTTTTCACTTGACGTTTATAAAGCAATGTTTACTTATAAAGATTTGAAGGTAACATGCTGATTTAAAGTATTATTTTCTTATTAAAATAGTTTATTTTTAATGTTTATAAAAATTAAATATTTTACATTTTCAAATGGATAAATAGTTTGTGTGTGTGTGTATGTATATATATATATATATATATATATATATATATATATATATATATATATATATATATATATATATATATATACACACAATTTTAAATTAAATTTATGCATTTAGCAGACACTTTTATCCAAAGAGACTTACAGTGCATTCAGGCTATCAATTTTTACTTATCATGTGTTCCCGGGGAATCGAACCCCCAACCTTGCACTTGCTTGCTTGCTAACACAATGCTCTACCAGTTGAGCTACAGGAACACTATATATGTGCGCTATGGTATCAAAATTACAGAGACCTGTGACATTTTACCCATATTGGTACCAACTACGGAAATGTTGGTTTTGTGACAACACTGTGTTTTCCGATCAGTCAGGTGCTCCATCAGAACCGGTTGTTCTAATGTTTAAGGGCCTTAAAGTAACAGTACCAGCATCCACAAGACTTTCTGGAAAGGTGCCCTGAGATGCTCAAAAGATTTGCCTTGTCTTTCTTGATTGAGAAATGTTGTTTGAATTTTCCCCAGTCTGTGCTGATGAGACAGAAAAGACAGGCCTCCCCCCATCCTTCCATTAATATTTCTTTTCCAAGCCTGCTTCCTTGCATTATTAACGAGCCCTTCCCCAATTAAGATGGATGAGACCGCTCTTGAGGGTATTTGTTCAGGTAAGATCTGATTAGCATATCTGATGGATCTGCCTAAATGCGCTGATTAAAACCTTCCTTTTTCCCTGGGGCAACTTTAAATAAAGAGATGCTCAAATGAGGACCCCCACACATACTGCTAAGACAAACCACATCCGACCATGCTACAGTGACAGTTTCATTGCTTGTATCCCTGCTTTACCCATCCCATACTTTCTCCTTGTTACTTTAAGCTTTCTTCAGAGCACAAAACTTGCTTGTCATTCATTCCCTTTATTGTTAGGGCAGATATAACAGGATTAGTCCTAACAGAATATATGAAGAACATTGCTGAAAGAATCTAAGTTAAGGAATAGTTTAATGAGCTGTGCTTGCTTAAACTTGTAAATGAAGCTGATTAACCGATCAAGCACTCACAACGAACCTATAGGCTTCCTGTTTGAAACACTGAAGCCAAGTCTCAAGGACACGAAAAGCAGCCCAATGAAGATTCATGCCCGTGACCCCTAGGTCCAGAGTCATGTTCATAACTCATATGCCGTCCGCATAATATGTGCTAGGTGGGGAGTAATGAGCTGTGTTGAACACCCTAGATACAGCACAGATGGGACTTTGCTTGAACATGAGTGGAGAATGTTGGGATAGAGTGTTTGCATCAGAACAAGGCTTTTACTTTGTTTATATTGTTTTTAGTGTTTCAGACAGTGGCTGTGCAAATTTCATATACCATGCAAACCTGGATTTGAGCATTTGGCTGTCATCGCGTTTTCTGAACATGCCAGTCTAGTCTCTCTCATCACTGCGGCTGTCAGAAAAATCTAGAGAGTGGACTTGTTTTATGAGGTTGTGAGGCCTTTCGGTCCTACACTTCTGAGGTCATGCAAATAAAGCCCTGACGGAGAGGGGACCGTGAGGAACCTCGTGCTAACTCTCCAGCACCTGCTTCCAGCCTTGGGAGACAGACTGCACCGGTGTCTGCTGCAGCTGGCTTGGCAGGATCATCTGTAAAACTCTATTTTTGTCTTATTCTGCAGCTGCGATTGGAAGTGCTTGGATGGGCTTATTTTTGTACACCTGGATCAGCACTTGGGATAGGGGAAGCTGTAGTGTTGTTTGTTGTATTGGTTTGTTGAGGAATATCGATTACCACTGGTGTCACATTCTTATATATTCTAGTGACAGATTGATATCAAATTTCTGCAGATGTTTCCAAGTCCAGGTGTGTGGAGGAAGAGCTCTTCAGATGTTCTTTCACTGTCAGATAATATTCTCATGTAAGGGATGCACTAAATTACAATATGAACAATACGATAACTTGAAAATCATTTTCATTGTATCCTACAGTACAATATGGCCAAAACATAACCTGAAATGAATTATCATATTATGGGTTAACTGATAAATTACTTTATGGGTGAATGACATGCAGTTCTACCTGTCAGCATCTGGGGAAGTCGTGGCCTAATGGTTAGAGGGTTGGACTCCCAATCGAAGGGTTGTGGGTTCTAGTCTCGGACGGAATTGTGGGTGGGGGGAGTGCATGTACAGTTCTCTCTCCACCTTCAATACCACGACTTAGGTGCCCTTGAGCAAGGCATTGAACCCCCAACTGCTCCCCGGGCGCCGCAGCATAAATGGCTGAGATCTTATATGGTACAGATATCCCTACCTCAAATTATTGACATTGTTAGATCCATGTTAACCTCCCTGTTCTTTCATGATTCTGCCCTTTTTCTCAGTGTTAACTGTTCTTAGGCTCAGAGCACAATGGCTCATCCTCTAGAATCTGATTGGACCTCTAGCCACACTCTGGTAATAGAATTACCACCACCTCTGAAAGAGACCTCAGGACTGCTTCCTACATCTCCTCTCTCAGCTCCCTACTCTCCTTCTTTCACTTTACTCTCTCCTCTATTGTAATACTGGAGTTTGGCTCTGTGCCCGGTTTTCTCCATTGATGTCTTCCTCCCTCCCTCCTCCCACTATCCCTCTGTTTCTGTGAAGTCCACACACTCCACTCTTTGTGGCTGCGGTAAAGGAGGCAGTGTGTCCATGGAATTTAAGTAATGCATTCCACTGGATACCCCTCCTCTGCCTCTCACACACACTCTAAAACCCTCCTGTTGCCACCCAGTGCTGTGCCAGCTGTGTGTGTGGGTCATTATGTTTGGCGCGTGGCCCTAGATTGGGTGTCCTGCCACCCCTCACCCCCTGCCTGATTCCGCCGGGCCTTGGCAGATGCCTCCTGCTGACTCAGGACCCCCGTTTATTTGAGTTGCATTGCTGGATTGACTGCTTCCATTCCAGCCTGCCACCCTGAAGAGGTCGATAAAACTCTAATCTCGTCCTCCTGCTTCTCTTTTATGTTCTAGCATTGTTGATTTTCTTTGCACATAATCACATCCACAAAGCAGTCATTTTAAGAAAAGACAGACATTTAATCTGTTGTTGGGATGTGCTTCCAGGCTTCTATTTCATAGGCTTTCTATCAGAGATCCATCTGAACAGATCCTCTGGTAGGGCAGCACCTCCTCAGCTTACCTCATGGGATAAAAGAACCTTTCACAACTGGGTTTGCACTTGACAAATGCTAGAATGTCTCAGGCCTGATATCTATATTAACTTACAAAAACCATACTGAAATGTACACCAACATAAACTCTCTGGTAGTGCAAGAGTGCGAGCATTGTAATGGGGACCCCAAAGAATGGCATTTTTCAGTGGGGTGTACAGAATTTCATCCTCCCTCATAGAGGTCAAGGGAAGGGGCCACAATGCTTTGGTTTAAGAGTGTATGTTTTGTGTTTGTTGTTGCTAGAGTGCCCGCGGTTAGTCTGAAAGCCTGCCAGACTCTGCTGGGTCCTCGAATCTCAGGCGGTGAAGAAACGCTCTTCACTTTCCATCAGAGTGCTGTTGGACCAGGTCAGAGAAAGGTGCCAGTTGTCTCTATCCTGTTTATCCTTCACATTTACAGTTTGAATGAGAGGGAGAATGTTTTTATTCTCCCTTCTAAACCACACTTGTTTTTCTCTGCCGTGGAGTTAATGGATGTTCAGGGCTTCCAGAGGCCCTGCCTTCACCTGGTTAGGTAGGTTTTTCCAGCTTGCCCGTGACATGCCAAGTTTTGAAGGGTCCAGCTGGCACAAGCAAAGCCTTTTGTTTTTACTGCACTCTGCATTCAGCCTCAGTCGCACAATGATTTGTCACTGGCCTGAGTTGGTATGCGACGACCTTGACAAAAGGGTGAGGTGACAAATTGTGTGAGCTGTAATTGTTGCCTGTCTATGTAGATACTGCATCATGAGAGTTTTATTCTCATTCAACAATTCTGAATGTCTCTAAACGTGCTTTGAATTCTCCCAAATCATGCTTTGTGACTTTTTCTCCTGTGCTTTTGAACAGCATGGCACTTTTGCAAAGTTTGACAAACTTCTTGAGAGACCACAAGTACCTTATTGGCCAGCTTTCTCACAGAGACTTTCCTTTGGTTGCCCTCTCCAAAAGGGACAGAGGGCGATTTAGGAATATTCATGCCGCTGTCGTTGGTTACTTAAAGCAGTGCTTAAATCTACATAATTTGTGTTTAAGCGCCTTTCAGATGGCCTTTTCCTTTTTTGACACTCATAAGAAAAGGAGCCATACTTAGTAATCAAGCTGTCATTGTAGGACGGATCCTTACAGTCAAAAAGCTACTCCGATGTTCTGGTTTTTAAATCCCTTCTGTCAGTGTCCAGTCTCATAAAGCCTGAATGAATTTGAAGTAGTGTTGTTGTTGTTGTTTTTATCTTAAAGGGTTAATTTATGCTAAATTCACTTTTACATGTTGTTTGAATATAAATTTGTGTTAGCAATGTATTCTCCTTTAATAATATCTCCTTTTTCAAATCAGGATGTTTACAACTTCTTGACTTTGTGAGGTCACACAGACGAAAGCCGCTTTCGCGATTGTTGATTGAGACTGCCGTTTTGCCTTAGACCTGACCTTAGTGGGCTGTCACAGTCTGATCGCCACTGTTTCACCGCTGGATCAGATGTAGACAAGAATGGCTCCATAGCGATCGAGATGTTCTGTTGTTGGATGTAATTATAATCATAACCGTCAATATTTACTCCCGACATCTAAGTCGCTGGAGACACATTGGATTATTTCTGTTTGTGAAGGGAATGCGCCCACGATCTACCTAAATGTGTTTTATGTACGTGCAAATCATTCGCTGATCCAGCTTCACTTTCTGCTGAAGTGAGAATAAGGCTTTTTTATGAATCTTTGCAAATAGCTGTTCTTAACCACGTGCTAGTAAGCAAGTTTCACAGCAAAATGCGACTAAAGTGAAAAGTCTCTCCGAGCACCTTTCGTCACTCCACAGAAGAGAGGGGCGGGGTTAGCAGAGCTCATTAACATTTTAAAGCAAAATGCAAAAAATGGGTTGATTTCTGCAGAGATGATTTTGACAAGTAAAAAGGGTGTTTTTTTTACACTACCATTGAGAAATTAATCAAAATATGTTATAAACTTTGCATTAAGACCTGAAGGAATCATATCAACTTGTGGAAAATGTGCATTTGATGACCGCTTTAAGACTTTTAATTTAGATTTATCATCTGTGTGTAGTTGTTTTTCTAAATTGTTAATATTCAATGTATTTCAGCTTATTCTGTGGAACTGTTGTGCCCCAACCGTTTGTGTCTTTCCTAGCTTGCCGTAGAGAGGTTGTCATTGGTGAGCTGCTCTTTTAAAAGCTTCAGGGCTGTTTTAATGAATGGCTATCTGGCAATAGGCCTTTTCTTTGTACACTGAGCCCAACTAAAGTGCATTGTGTTGTATTGTTTACAGAGCATTTCCTATTATTCTGAATGCGAGCACATGTGAATGTCAATGAGAACCTTTAAACAGCCCAGTCTGAAACAAGCGGTATTACTTATTTGGGATGAACACGTTTGTTTTCTTAAATGAGGGAAATGTAAGTTGGCATGTTGGAATAATCAATATATTGAATTATCGCACATTGCACATGACCTCAATCATTTTTGGTGATTAAATATATTGCCCATTATATTTACATAAAAATTAATGTCACCATGTTTTTTGCATTCCACTTGTGCATGTGTCTTTTCAGCTTTCATACATAATGTGGTGTAGTCGGTGCTAGTTCAAATGTAAAAAAATGCTTCTACAAAGTTTCATCTGCAGATATGGCCTTGTTTAGGGATCTGTGCCTTTGTGCATACAGACATCTGACTGATAAGAGGGATTGTGTTTTTCAGCAATACAGTGCACCAGTTTAAATGACAGAGAAAAGGAGGTCAGAGGAAAATCTGTAAATGTAAAAATCTCTGTACAAGTTATTTGTGAATTTTTTTTTGTTGCACTTTTTGTTAGTAAATGTTTATTTACTATTTATTCAAGTTGTTTTATTTTTCAAATTTCAAATATCCATGACCTAAATATTCTTAGGAATTAAAAGTTTGTTTGTAATTTGAAAGTGTGTAAGCCGCCTTGCATTTTATGCTGTTAAATTATGATTTTATATTCAGTGGCATAAAATGGCCTTGAAATGACAATAATATCGTTTATCGCAGTTATTTCTCGGGCAACACATCGCACAACAAAAAGCCGTTATCATGACAGCAGTCCCTTCCATTCTCAGCATTTTGGTTTTAATGTGTCAATATAATTGCACACCTGAACTAAAGAATCAATTTAATGTGATTTTATTCAGTTACTTTTGAACTTTAATGAATTATGGCAGCTCTGTCTTGCCCAACTGGCTTAATTAAATTAAAGCATGTGAAGAATCTAATAATATTTGTATTTTAATAGTATTATTTATCTGAAATGTTTCATTCTAGCTTTTTGCCTAATGTTGGTAATTTGTCCCTAAACTGGAAAAACTATCATCACAATGCACCGGGGGCAACCATTCTGCACTTACAATAAGGCATTGTCTCGCTTTGAGAGAACACCAATGCACTCCAGGCCTCTTGGATGCTATAGTTTTTGCTGGCAGCAGTGTCCCTAGTCTACATTCCTCTATCTCCTATCTGTCCGTTCCTGTCCTCCTCCTCTCTTTTCAGTCTGGGCCACCGATCTCCCAGCAGCGGTGGTCACACAGGACTCTGCTTCCAAGCTGACGCCTGATAACTGCTGCTGGCTCTTTGTGGGCAACAATGGCAGGCCAGGCCCCAGCCTGAGGCCTAGACAGACCCATCGACAACAAAGGGGGCCTGTGAATCGGAGGCCCAGTGGGCAGCCGGTGCAAGGGGAATAAAGCAGGTCAGGGCCAGATTAAGAGTGCTGAGGGGAACACAGCACAGGGCTAACGGGTGCATGCCAGCTCAAAAGGCACTCCTGAGAGAGATGGAGGGAGGGAGGCTACAGACAATGGGGAGTTTAAGGAGGAGGTGGGGGATAGTTGGAGGAGGAGTGTTTGTAATTAGAGATGCTGCCATTGCGGTCTCAGCTGATTCCTTAGCTGTGCACACCTTCAGGGTCTCATCACCGTAATGCATGCAACAGCTAAGCTGGAAGGGCTCATTGGGAATAATTCCTTTGTGTTTGCATTCCCCCTCCCTTGTTTTTTGTCCCTGTCCATATGCTTTGGTTTGTTGAGAATTTTCTGCAGGAAATCGTAAGGAGGGGCTGATTGGATGTGGTGTTTTAGTGCTATTTAATGGAAAACTTGAAAGGTAATATAGTATTGTTTTATCAGCACAGTTGAGGCCTCTTTAATAGCAGTACATTGAAATAAAAATTGTTGTCTAAAACCAAACATTGTGGCAGAAAACTGAATATATATATACCCTAACCCTAACCATTGGCCCATACATCTGGTTGAGAAAGTTAGCAGGTTATTTATTAAGGGTTTCTCTGTCTTTTCAAATGAGAGACAATCTTCTCATGTATAGGATGAGATGTTGCACTAAATGGTCCAACATGGGAAAATATTCTTTATTAATACACTAAACCAAGAGAGTGGTTGCTTCAGTGTATAGGGACTTGTAAAACTAGGAAACCCAAATAGGGGTGTAACGGTACGTGTATTCGTACCGGACCGTTTCGGTACAAGGCTTTCGGTACGGTGCACGTGTGTACCGAATGACGGAATGCAATATTTTGTGCGCGGAACATTTTCGTGTTTCCAAACGAACATATTAAGTGGCGTAAGTCTCTGCGTCCAGCACTAATCCCGCCCTGCAGCTGAGGCCGGCGACACTGGTTGCGTGGCGTGAGCGTCTCAGCTGCGTGGCATGTCTGTTTTAATTCGGCTCCAATGTTAACAGGTTAGAGCTTGCAGACTGCCTGCGTCTCAGGCCACGCGGAAAACGTGTGCATGCTAGAAATAGAACTGACGCCTATTTTTCACGCGACACGCAGGCATGTTTGAAGCGTTTCCAGGCAAAATAGAATAAGAAAATATGTCATTTTGTACACAAATACATATTAATTCATGACACTTTGATGTTTGAAAGTCTATAGGTTGACATAAATTCAGATATAAATGTAATTTAAAAAATAAATTAATAATTATCGATTACCTGTCAAACATAGTCTATTTTGCAGTCAATACTGTTGACGGTGTCCTTTATCAGTAGGCTTTATATTTATGCTCAACATGAAGTATAGATATTGTTGTGATGAAGACAAGAGCCTGGTCTGTCGGCGGTCTCCCTGTCACCTACAGCAGCAGGCACAGCACGGTTCTGGTGAAGCAGGCCTACAAGCTGGGATTGGTAATGCTGCACTGTAATCATAGTTATTTATTTATATTTTTCATTATATTTTATTATATCATATTGGTCTAGGAATGAGAGTATTTTATTTAGAGGATAACTTTGCAGCAGTATTTTATTTCTTTTTTATATATATATATATATATATATATATATATATATATATATATATATATATATAATATATAATATAATATATATATATATATATATATATATATATATATATATATTTTATTAAAAAGTATTTTTTTAAAAAGTGTATAGTAATAAACAACCTGCAGTTTAATGTTTGCATTCCTTTCCCTTACTGTACCGAAAATGAACCGAGGTACGTGCCGAACCGTGATTTTTTGCGTACCGTTACACCCCTAAACACAAATATGAAATAGTTTTGCTATAAACATTTATTAGATGTTAAAGGTTTCTGGTCACAATTTTTCTTAAGTCACTGAAATATCAGTGCATCCCTGCTTTATATGAGAGCGAAGGAAGAATAGTTTAGTTTATAAGGCAGCAGGAGAGGAATGAAAATGCATGTAAGTATTGCTGCCGGGACAAGCCCAGAGTACATATTGACATTTTCTTACCTTGTAGATGAAAACACAAAGCACACAACAGATGTGAGCTTATTGGTCCTCACTCTCCGAAGGTTTTTTCCATCTTTTATCTGATACTGGTTTTACAGCTGCAGGGCAAACTGAAGTCATACCTCCTCGAAGGAAACGGTTTAAGATGGAATGCCTTGGGAGAGCAGAAAAGAGTCTTGACGCTGTGAGGCCCGCACAAGTTACTTGCAAAGCCGTTTCCTCGGTCAATCGGTTTTCTTTCCTTTTCAAGTATTGATTGGGGATTTTTATTTATTTCTTTGGTTTTGAATGGATGAGTCATGAAGTATAAGCTTCTTAAAGCATTATCTGTCAGTGCAGGCTATGCTTCTAGTGTGAGCAGAGCTCAGAAGAGCCATTGTGTCCTGCAGACTGCTGCTTGTCAAATGCAAGCCAGCAGATGGTTTGTACATGTTCGCATATTAAACGGAACCAAGTCTGCATTTAGGGAAATGAGCTGTAAAAGGCCAAAGTGCTGTAGAAAGTCTTGGAGGGCACATGCTGATGCACAAGGGCTGATGGTGGTTGGCTGTTCACAAACAATCCATCAGTGATCAGGGAATGTGCAGGCCCGGTGACCTTTCCTAGCTGTCAGATTGTCTTATACATGCAGACTACCCTCAAAACAATACCAAACCTCTGCTTTCTATTCATGCACAGCATCTAGATGAGGCTTGATACTGACTGGAGTTTAATAATATGGCTTATTTTGCATGAGAGAGTCATTGTTTGATCATCTTTTCAATCCATTTAGCAAAAGAAAACACAACGTTGTGTTTGAGTGTCGTTCTTTTGTGCCATGTGTTTGCAAGGCATATTTGCTTTCTTTTATAGGAGCTGCACAAAGACGAGAATTACAGTCTTGTGCGCTCTGTGTACTGAATACTGTTTTGAACGAGCATGCTATCCCTATTGTGCAGGCAAATGGAAACGTATGCACAGCTAGCTTTTTTAGATGCCATAGAATAAAACCTTGAACAGAAATAATGAAAGGATATCCCCCGCCTCTCTTTCCACACCGCACGGTTTCACTTCAAGTGCATCTGCTTTTATCTCAAGCAGGACATCTGGTTGTGCTTTCGGCCTGTCCAAAAGTGCGATTCATCTCCTCCTTTTTTGACCCGTTCGCCTTCAAATTCATCCACCTCTCCGGCTTGTTTTCAGGCTTCGCTGGGTGAATTATCCGAGAATAAAGGCTCTTCAGCCAGGGCTAGTTTTCATCAGATGCTAAATTGTTGGTTTTGAACTACCTGGTGCTGTATGATTAGCCTAGCTTTGATTCCCCCCTTCAATTCACCCATAATGCACACGGCTCGGCCTTATGGAGACCACATTCTCCTCTCCGGGTCTTATCTGCTATTTCCACGGACGTCAGACCCGCTGCTTGGTGCTAGCCCGCTGAAAGGGATCCTGATTGACCCCCACGCACCTCTTTTTCAAGGTTCACAATTCAGTGGATCAGAAATCAATTATGTGTGATCGTGACAAATGACTAGGGGGCCTGCTGTTTGAGGGAAATCACAATTGAATCAATCAAGCCTTTATCAGGGCAAATAAAACCCTCTGTGCATGCACTGAATGTGTGTGCCTGTGCAAATGCATGTCTGTTGTGTGGGCGCTATATTGGTGGGGGGAGCTAGGATGCTGATGCGGTGTTAACCATATTGCTGCTGGGACAGATGGAAGATGGAGAGGGTGGTGGTGGGGGGGAGGAGCATGCGGCGTTGGCTCAGTGCCTGCCGTACAGGACCCCGTTTGGCCTCCACGGCTGATTAGAGGTTAATGGTTTAAGAGTGTGTGGAGACTCTGCCGTGATTGGCCAAAATGCTCTCGAGTGGGCGTGTCCGAGGGGTGGCAGATGGCGTGGATAGAGCGAGGCTATAAGTAAATGAATGAAAAAGGGGGACTCCTCTCCTGTTCCCTGATCAGTGGCCATCGCAGCGGTGTGAGTTCCCCCTGTACGCCTCCCTCCCCAACAGATGGCCATTGGAGCGCAGTGGTTAAAATGACTCCAAACGCCCAGGTTGGATGAGTGGGCATTGCCAGCGGATTAATTATGACTGTTACACATAAACAGAGAATCGTAACGAGGCCGGGCTGACTCTGTTGTGTCGTGATGATGCTACGAAGCTTGGCGCAGTGATTAGAGTCGGCCCAAGAGGGGTAGTTTCCTGAGAGAAAAGCGTCTCCTGTCATGTGGACGGTGACACAGAAGCCCACAATCCTTCCACTGTTTGATTGTCTAAATGTTGTAAGAACCTCCATTTGAAGTTACTTTAAAATGTTTTTGTTTGTGTCTCGTGCATGAGGAAAGGATGCACACCTGTTTTTATCACTTTTTTCTGCCGTTGGGGTTTCGGTTGATCTAGTTTCTTCTACTTTGTCACTCACCTAGTTTTACTTTGCTGCCAGTTTAAAGTTCACATTACTAGAGGTTTGGCTATTGTTTGTCATTGTTCTTTCTTTTTCAATGCTATTCTTTTTATTGCCATTTAAATCATCTTTAGTTGTGATATGGCATAAAAAACCTCGTTGTTAATTAATTCAACAATAAAATGATTGTTGTTTCAATTCTATGAAAA
>NW_020526461.1:0-42054 GCF_003368295.1 Carassius auratus | reverse complement strand
TCGATCTTCCCCAAACTTCAATGTTTGATAAGAGTCCTGTCCTGAACACATCTGAAGGCCAAAATTCCATCAGGTGTGGCAAAATGGCTCGATAGCGCCACCTATACACTTTCAACAGAGTGCGCCTCGAGCTATGTTTCACGTACATGTACAAAAAATCGGTATACACATCTAACACACCAATACCTACAAAAAAGTCTCTTGGTACGAAATCCGAATCCCAACAGGAAGTCGGTTATTTAGAATTTTCTCTGCAAAATTGGCGTTGTTTTTGCCATTTTCAGGGGTTGTACTTTAACGAACTCCTCCTAGAGATTTATTCAGATCAACAGCCAAACCTGGTCAGTGTAATCTTAAGCCCTTTGCGATGTTAAATTGCGAAGATCTTTAGATTTCGTTAAAGGGCGTGTCCATGGCGGCCTGACAAATTTCGATGTTTCGCCATGAAAAAGGAAGTTGCTGTAACTCAGACATACAATGTCCAATCTGCCCCAAATTTCACATGTTAGATAAAACTTCTGCCCTTAACAGATCTACATGCCCACATTCAGTTATAGTCATAGCGCCACCTATTGGCAACAGGAAGTGACATGTTTTACGCTGCGACAAACTACTCCTATAATTTTTTTTGAGATTAACATATATTTTGTGGTCAGTCTAATCTAAAGGCCTGTGCAATGTTAACTTTTGGAGATCTTGAGTTTTTGTTAAAGGGTGTTTCCATGGCGCCATGACAAAATTTGATGTCTTGCCACAGCAAGAGAAGTTGTTGTAACTCAAGCATAAAATGTTCAATCTTCCCAAACTTCACATGTTTGATAAGAGTCCTGGCCTGAACACATCTGAAGGCCAATATTCCATTATAATTGATAGCGCCACCTGCTGGCAACGGTAAGATTGGAACATATATGGGATATACTTTGATATATTCCACTTATATTTAGGACATTAAATGCATATTTCTCAACGTTCACCTTTTTACTAAAGCCACACGATGGCGGTGAGCCCGGGTGCGAGGGCCCGTTCATCGCTGCTTGCAGCTTTAATTATTAGGGCCCGAGCACCGAAGGTGTGAGGACCCTATTGTATCTGCTCTGTTTATTATTATTATTAGGGCTCAAGCCTGGAGGGCGAGAGCCCTATTGTTTTCCTTAGGATTATTAGGGCTCAAGCCTGGAGGGCGAGAGCCCTATTGTTTTCCTTAGGATTATTTTTTTTTTTTTTTTCTTTATTCTTCTAATTTTTTTCTAAGGTTTCGGGGGCTTTTGGGGTCCTTAACATGCTCAAAAACTCTTGAAAATTGGCACACACCTTGGAACCTGCGGCCATTAGGGCCGGGCAGAGTCTGATACACGGGCGTGGCACAGGGGCTCTACAGCGCCCCCTGTAGTACGAGGGCCATATATCATGCATACTTGCACGCATAGATATGAAACTTGGTACATATATATAACTCATCAAACCAAACAACTTTCACACTGCATGTCATAAGCTCCGCCCAACAGGAAGTTGGCTATTTAGGGTTTTATGAAAAACACATGCTCTGGAATTTGATATACTCCTCTGAGGAACTCCACCCGTTCACCACAAAACTCGGTGAACACGATCTCAAGACATTGGGGATGCTAAATTGCGAAGAGATTTTTGATATCTCGAATGGTTTGCCCGTGGCGAGGCGTTGAAATTATGGCGAGAAATGAGAAACAGGAAATGTATAATAACATCCACATACATTTCCTGATTTTGATCAAACTTAATTGGTTTGTTCGTTGTATGATACCGATCGTATATATGTGACTATTAGGAGTCAAAGTTATAGCGCCACCAACTGGCAGCAGGAAGTGAATCATTTTCAGAACGCTTTGAATTCAGCATCTTATTTTTACTTGATTTGCTTCAAACTTCATCAGAATAATGACAAAACATAGCCGAAGAAAATCTGTCGTGGGGATATTTATATCTAATATAGTGTTGCCATGGCAACGTGTCAAACTTGAATGTTCTGTTCTGGTGATTTTTAGGCAGATAACTAGCTCAGATTTACATGAAACTTGAAACAGATATCAGTATTAAAGATAGCTAGACCATGGCAAAAGCTTTTAAAAGGGCGTGGAAGAGGCACTCTATAGCGCCACCTTTTGTCAAAAGTGGGGGGGTTAGTTTTAGCTACAGACACCAAACTTGGTACATAAATTGTTCTTATCAAGACGGACAACTTTCTAATTCGCAGTCATAAGCTACGACCAACAGGAAGTTGGCTATTTTGACTTGAATATGGATTTTGGGGAATTTTCTTTTGTGAATTAATGCATACTCCTCCCAGGGGAAGTACACTATACACACCAAACTTTGTCTACATTAAGAAAAAACATTGAGGAACTTAAATTGCGAATGAATTTTGGATAGCTTGAACGGTTTTGTCGTGGTGATTTTTTGAAATAACAGTAAAAGTGAAACATTAATCGTCTTGTATTTTTAAATTGCAGTTTCCAAACCTTTAAAAAACATTTTTCATTTAGAAAACCAGTGATTCTGAGGAAATATGCATAGTTTCATGACTTTACAGCACTGTATGATTAAAAGAAAATTAAAAAACTGTCAGACATCTGATCTCACTCTGTCACTCTGTGTGATGAATGTGTGTGTGCTGACTGTGTGTGTGTGTGTGTGTGTGTGTGAGTGGGGGAGAGGTGTGAGGTGTAAGGTGAGTGGCAGACAAGACAGGGAGAGAGAGAGGGACTTAAACATCTCTTTAATCACAAGAAAAAAATATTATTTTAAATTGTAATTTTTTTTGTTGTTGTTGCTAATTGTGCTGTTTTCATTACAGCTTAAGAAATATCTTAGGCCTTATCCTTTTCTGACAGTTTCAGGGATTAAAAAAAATCGAAAAATACTTATTTTAGCTGCAAATAATAATTTCAAACTCATTTGATACTGACCTCTGACACCCTGTGACATGACATTTATTTGAATTTACATAATCTCAACGATGTAACAGTAAAACTGTTCAGCTCACAGATGAAGACGAAGCTGTGATGCAAGCAGAACTATTTCACAAATGCTTAAAGGTTAATGAATCATAACAAAACACTTTTAAATTATTTAAGGATTTGGTAACACTTTAAAATAATGTCTCAATTGTTAACATTAGTAAATGCATTGGTAACACTTCATAATAGTTGCACTCCTAGCTAAGCATTAGTAAATAGCCAGTTCATGCTTTATATTTCCTTCTCCCAAAATTAATATTTTAGTAAGCATTTTATAAATACAGCTATAATTAAATTGTTCATAGTTTATATGCACATTTATTTTGAGGAGATTAAAGGCTGTTATCTTCCAAAATAAAAAATAAATAAAAAAATAAAAATAAACAAACACAGAACTAAAAAGGGAATCATTAATTGGCTTGTATTTTTAAATTGCAGCTTCCAAACATTTCAAAGCATTTTTTCATACAGATATCAAATCATTCTGAGGAAATATGCATAGTTTCACGACTTTACAACACTGTATGGACAACAGAAGATTTAAAAACTGTCAGACTTCTTAACTGACATGATCTCACTCTGGCCACTCTGTCTGTGTGAGGGAAGGGAGGGGGAGAGGGAGGGGGAGTGTGAGGGGGTTGGTGACTGACTGCATTTTTGGTGACTGACAGTGTGTGTGGATTGTAGGAAGGGGAGGTGCTATCTGGCAGAGAGAGAGACAGGGAGAGAGAGAGAGACCTAATCATCTCTTTAATCATCAGGGGGGAAAAAAATCAGTATTTTCAATGTTTATTGTTTTTGTTGTTGCTAATGGTGGTGTTTTTTCCTTTCATTACAGGTTAAGAAATCTCTTAGGCCTTATCCTTTTCTGACAGTTTTAGGGATTTAAAAACATCCTAAGAATCCTTATTTGTGCTGCAAATAATAATTTCAAACTCATTTGATACTGACCTATGACAACCTGTGACGTGACATGACATTTATTAATATCATGGATGTAACAGTAAAACTATTCAACTGACAGATAAAGCTGCAATGCAAGCAAAACTATTTCACAAATGCTTATAGGTCATTAAAATCATTACAAAACACTAATAAATTATTTAAGGATTTGGTAACACTGTAAAATAATGTCTAATTTGTTAACATTAGTAAATGCATTGGTAACACTTTATAATAACTGCACTCATTAGCTAAGCATTAGTAAATAGTTAATGATTATAAAGCCTTTTCCCTTAATAATAGTCATTATTAAGCAGTAATACATCTATAAATAAATTGTTCTTGGTTTAAAAGCACATATATTACAAAATAGATTAAAGTCTCGGTTGTCTTATAAAATAAATGAATAAACACAACCCAGTTTGATTCAGAATTCAGAAATATTTATTTCAAGATGCAATAAAAGGAAACTGTACACTTGAATAGCTTTTGAGCGATTATTGAAGGATTAGCATCACCTCCTCTTGTACGATGGTTTGAGGAATATATCTTCCAGATAGTACCGCCGCTCCCTATATGCATAGTATGCAGTTTTCGTAGGGCACCAACTCCCAGAGGGGGCACCATCCCAGTTGCTCAAAAAAAAAAAAAAAAAAAAAAACATGCGCCATTCTCCCATCTGTGCTCGCGACCGCTCACACCTCATGTTTGCGGCTGAATGTTCGTAATTGATGGATGGACATCTATGCCTGGGTATAGGACATCAGCAATCAGGCACAGAGAAAAGAAAACTAAAGAAAAAAAAAACAGGCATAAAGTTGTCTTGACATTGGACATTCGAGAGTCTCAAATTTAGGGCCGGTCTCTAAAGTTACATGTGATATTGTTATACACTTTTCTAACGTCAGTAGCATTTGAAGAGAATGACTTACAGTCATAAAAACAACTGTAATTGTTCATCTAGGTGACAGCTATAATGCACAATTAATTTGAATGTTTGATATTTATTACAACAAACTGTAAGTCATATGTAAATTATGCTACTTTTTCACATGGGCTCAAATGCAAACTTGAAGCTCAATAGCATTTGTGTAAATGCATTGGTAACACTTTATAATAACTGCACTCATTAGCTAAGCATTAGTAAATAGTTCATGATTATAAAGCCTTTTCCCTTAATAATAGTCATTATTAAGCAGTAATACATCTATAAATAAATATAAAAATAAAGTGTTACTAAAGTTATATATATTGTTCTGTGTATGTGATTTCAAAGTCTAGATTGGTCGGATTAACCCTTTAACTGCCGCATCCCTTTAAACTTGATTGTCAGAGGGTTACTGTAAATGCTTATGCCCGGTGGGCACAGTTTTCCCGATGCCACCGGGGTGGCGTTGCACTGACGGCTTGAGCCCGACATCGCTGCTTGCAGCTTAATTTATTTAGGGCTCAAGCCCAAAGGGCGAGAGGCCTATTGTTTTCCTTAGGATTATTTTTTATTATTATTATTATTATTATTATTATTATTATTTTTTTTTCCAACGTCTCGGGGGCTTTTGGGGCCCTTAACGTGCTTAAAAAGTCTTGAAAATTGGCACACAGATTGGAACCTGCGGCCATTAGGGCCGGGCAGAGACTGATACACGGGCGTGGCACAGGGGCTCTACAGCGCCCCCTGGAATATGGAGGGCCATATATCATACATTCTTGCTCGTAGACGTATGAAACTCGGTACACATATAAATCTCATCAATCCAAACAACTTTTGTATTGCATATCATAGGCTCCGCCCAACAGGAAGTTGGCTATTTAGGGTTTAGTATTCAAATTTTTCGTCAAAGTTGTGGGGGCTTTTGGGGTCCTTAACATACTCAAAAACTCTTGAAAATTTGCGCACACTTTGGAATCTGTGGCCTTTAGGAGCCTGCAGAGGCTGGGACCCGGGCGTGGCACAGGGGCTCTACGGCGCCCCCTGGAACACAGTCAGAAATGTTGATGTATAGCTCACACATACTTGCACATATTCATATGAAACTCAGTACACATATAGATCTCATCGTGCCGAACAACTTTCGTATTGCATGTCATAGGCTCCGCCCAACAGGAAGTCAGCTATTTAGAGTTATGTAAAAAGCGCATGCTCTGGAATTTGAAATACTTGTCATAGGTTTTTTTCTCGATTGCCGCCAAACTCGGTCAACATGATCTCAAGACACTGGGGATGAAAAATTGCCAGGGGATTTTTGATATCTCGAACGGTTTGCTCGTGGCGAGGCGTTGAAATTATGGCGAGAAATGAGAAACAGGAAGTGTCTAATACCGTCCACATACATTTCCTGATTTTAATCAAACTTCATCAGATTATTCGTTGTATGATGTCGATCGCATATATGTGACTATTAGGAGTCAAAGTTATAGCGCCACCAACTGGCAGAAGGAAGTGTGTCATTTTCAAAATGATTTGAATTCAGCATCTTATTATTACTCGATTTGCTTCAAACTTCATCAGAATAATGTTAAAACACAGCCGATATAAATCTGCAAGGGGGATATTGATATCTAAAAAATTGTTGGCGTGGCAACATGTCAAACTGGAATACTTCTCAGGTGATTTTGAGGCAAATAACATACTTAGAATTTCACAAAACTCTGAACACACATCAGTATTTCTGATAGGAACTTAAATTGTGAATGGATTTTGGATAGCTTGAATGGTTTTGCCGTGGTGATTTTTTTAAATGACCTTACAAAGGGAATCATTATTGTATTTTAAATTGCAGCTTCCAAACACGTCAAAGAATTTTTTCATACAGATGAAAAAGTCATTCTGAGGAAATATGCATAGTTTAACGACTTTACAACACTGTATGGATAACAGAAAATTAAAAAACTGTCAGACATCTCATCTCACTCTGTCCCTCTGTTTGAGTATATGTGCTTCAGACTTCCATTGTCTGAGAGAAATAGCGCCCCTACAGGTTCAATTCCCGAACTTTTACTTTCACTTTTAAATCGGTTAAAAATACAAATAAATACTTAGATTTAATTCACACTGACAAGCTAAACCAACATATCTGATTATTACCGGTTCAGGGCTCATGGATAAATTATTTCTGGCCAGAGATACGTGAGAAATAGGAGAGATGAATCACCGCTGTGATCACGAGCGTCTGGAGTAAAGAGCTCAGAGAAAACGAATTTATTCCTGTTTTAAAGCTTTTAAAAATAAATTATTACAGCGATATCACACAATCAACCAATTAGAACACACCAAGAGCTAAATTCAGATGTTTTTGAACTGTTTGTGTGAAAATGAAATATTTGTGGCTGCCTATCTGAAATCACCGCTCCGATCAGCGCGTACAGTGTCGAGCTCAAAACAAACGAATTTATTCTTGTTTAAGAGCTTTTTTAAATAAAATATTACCACAAATGCACACAATAAACCCATTGTAACACTACAAGAGCTAAATGCAGGTGTTTGTGACCCGTTTAAGTGTGCAAGACTATTTGAAAGCGCGACTGGCAGAATAACATATCTCTTGAGCTGCAGGTTTCTGTCTTTCGTCGTACGAACGAACACATCACGGACAAGATTATTTCAAAATACATAATAGCTTGGCGAATATAAACGAAAACAGCCACGTGAACATAAACTGGATCTACTGGATTTGAATATTAAAGTGACCACATTTACCACTTGCTTCTGTCTTCAATTTTAATCTATATAAAAAAGGAAACTCATTCGACTTGGCTGCTTTTTTAATGTGTGCGTATTTATTTATTTACCTTTTTATACATTTTGTATAATTTCATAGTTTGTGTATTACAATTATAAAAACAAAAATAAATTTAGCCACTCACATAGAAATAGCTTAGGCCTTAACCTTTTTCTGACAGTTTTAGGGATTTTTAAAAATCCTAAAAAAAACTTATTTGTGCTGCAAATAATAATTTCAAACTCATTTGATACTGACCTATGACATCCTGTGACATTATATTTATTTGAATTTACATAATCTCATAGATGTAACAGTAAATCTGTTCAGCTCACAGATCAATACTAAGCTGTAATGCAAGCAGAACTTTCACAAATGCTTATGAGTCATTTAAGGATTTGATAACACTGTAAAAATGTCTAATTTGTTAACATTAGCAAATTCATTGATAACACTTTATAATAACTGCACTCATTAGTAAATAGTCAGTTCATGCTTTATAAAGCCTTGTCCCAATATTAATAGTCAGTAGTAAGCAGTTTATAAATACAGCTATAAATAGCTTGTCCTTGGTTTATAAGCACATTTATTAAAAAGGAGAGTAAAGGGTCAGTTATCTTCCTATGAAAAATAAAAGATAAAAATAAACAAACAACAACAACACAGATTGATACAGAACTCAGAAATTTTATTGTGGATTTATGATAAAATCAGCCTGTAAATGAATTCATACTCCTCCTCATACTACTCCATACTCCTTTTTCAACATGATGCCAATATACTGAGATGTTAAATTGTGAATGGGTTTAGGATAGCTTAAATGGTGTTGCCATAGAGATTTATTAAAGTAACATAAAAAATACAATAGTTATTTTACTATATCTTTAAAATTTTTCATTCTAACTCTTCATAATTTTTTATATAAGTAGAAGTCCTCATTTGAAGGAAGCACAGTAAGTTTCATAGCTTTATCATTTTCAAGAGCCAGCATAAAATTAAAACTATCATAACTTATAAATCAAGCTTGCAATTCTTAGTACCTATAATGGCCACCAGAGGGAGCTATAGGATTACTTTTAAATAATTATTGGAGAAACGAGTATGATTTAAATAATTTATAGAAATCTTTCAAATAAAATAATATGTATTTTAGGAATTTTACTGATAAAATGACCCTCACTTAATTAGAATAACAAGCTGAAGTATTGTGAACTGTATATTAAGAATAATTCTTAATAGGCTTTATGGACAGATACGTTTTAAGTGACTCTTGAAGGTTCAGCACCACATCCTCTTTTACCACTGTTTAAAGAATTAATCTTACAGAACAGGTGTGAATGAATTTTGGATAGCTTGAATGGTTTTGTCGTGGTGATTTTTTGAAATAATAGTAAAAAAGGAACCAGTAAAAAAAAGTGCAGCTTCTAAACACTTCAAAAAAATGTACACATAGAAGACAAGTCATTCTGAGGAAATATGCATAGTTTCATGACTATACAACATTATATGGATGACAGAAAATTAAAAAACATACATCTGATGTCACTCTGTCCCTCTGTCACTGTGTGTGTGTGTTTGTGTGTGTTTTAAGTGAATTAGGTGTGAAACTATCAGTGAGCATTTAGTCTCCAAGCGCCAACATTTTACAGAACTGCCACTTTCCTGGAGTCTCAGAATTACAATGTGTCAGGTTCTGAGAGATCTAAGATTCCAAAAAAATATTTAATTAGAATACCATGAAGTATTGTGAAATACTATATATTAAGACTTTATATATAGGCTTAATGAACAGATTAGAGTGACTCGTGAAGGACCAGCACCACCTCCTCTTGTTTGATGGTTTGAGGAATATATCTTCCAGAATCCGGGATTAAGATTTAGGAGCTCATTTTTATTCCACCTCCTTTCCTGAAAGTCTGTCTTGCAGAATTGACTAAAAATTAATCTTCACATTAATTCCTAATTCTTTTGCAATTCTTTTGTCAGTTCTTCTTGACCTGTTTTTCTCTTCCAGCTTTCCTGGACTATTGTATAGCACTCATAAATGATTAAATAAAAAATAATGGTAGTTATTAAGATTGATATGGTTTGGAATTGGTAAAATGTGCTTGGAAAAAAATCACAATAAAACAATGTTTTAATGTTTAAGTTTGGAATATTAACTGACATGAATGAATGCTATATAAATATTGTTCATGTTAACATAATGTTTATAAATGAAATCTTATTGTAAAGTGTTACTAAAGTTATATATATATATATATATATATATATATATATATATATATATTGTTCTGTGAATGTGATTTTAAAGTCTAGATGATTCGGATTAACCCTTTAACTGCCATATCAAGTTCAAGTTCAAGTTCAATTTATTTGTATAGCGCATTTACAACAGCCTCCTGGCTGACCAAAGTGCTTTAACATAAGAGCATGAATATTACACATACATAAAAATAGACCAGACAAAAAATTTAAAACCACCCATTTCAAAATGTAGCATAACACAGTAGTCAGTACACTAAGGAAAATAAAAAAGTTTTTAGCAAAGATTTAAAAATAGACAAGGAAGGGGCCAGTCTGATCTCTAAAGGCAGGGTATTCCAGAGTCGTGGCCCAGCCACTGCAAATGCACGCTCCCCTCTACGCTCCCCTCTACGCTCCCCTCTATCCTTTAAAACCTCACTGCCAGAGGGATATTGTGAATGCATGTGCCCGCTGGGCACAGTTTACCTGATGCCACCGGGGTGGTGATGGCATTGGTGGCTTGAGCCCGCCATCGCTGCTTGCAGCTATATTTAGGGCTCAAGCCCGAAGGGGCGAAGAGCCCTATTGTTCTTCTAAGGATTATTCTTGTTATTATTATTTTTATTTTTTATTAAACCTTCCGGGGGTTTTTGGGGGCCTTAACATGCTCAAAAACTCTTGAAAATTGGCACACACATTGGAATCTGCGGCCATCAGGACGCCATAGAGACTGGGACCCGGGCGTGGCACAGGGGCTCTATAGCGCCCCCTGGAACACAGTCAGAAATCTTGAACCATAGCTCACACACACTTGCATATATTTATATGAAACACAGTACACTTATAGATCTCTTTGAGCTGAACAACTTTCACACTCTATGTCATAGGCTCCGCCCAACAGGAAGTCAGCTATCCAGGGCTGTTTATAAAAAGCATGCTCTGGAATTTGATATACTTGTCATTGGTTATTTACTTGATTGCCACCAAACTCGGTGAACACGATCTCAAAACATTGGGGATGAAAAATTGCGAGGGGATTTTTGATATCTCGAACGGTTTGCCCGTGGCGAGGCGTGGCAATTATGGCGAGAAATGAGAAACAGGAAATGTCTAATAACATCCACATACATTTCCTGAATTTGATCAAACTTCATTGGTTTGTTCGTTGTATGATACTGATCATATATATGTGACTATTAAGAGTCAACGGTATAGCGCCACCAACTGGCAGCAGGAAGTGTGTCATTTTCCAAATGCTTTGAATTCAGCATCTTATTTTTACTTGATTTACTTAAAACTTCATCAGAATAATTACAAAACAAGACTGATGTAAATCTGTTGTGGGGATATTGATATCTGATATAGTGTTGCCATGGCAACGTGTCAAACTTGAATGTTCTGTTATGGTGAGTTTGAGGCAGACAACAAGCTCAGATTTACATGAAACTCAAAACACATATCAGTATTAGTGATAGCTAGACAATGGCAAAAGCTTTTAAAAGGGTGTTAAGGAGGCACTCTATAGCGCCACCTTTTGTCAAAAGTGGGGGGGTTAGTTTTAGCTACAGACACCAAACTTGGTACATAAATTGTTCTTTTCAAGACGGACAACTTTCTAATTCACAGTCATCAGCTACGACCAACAGGAAGTCGGCTATTTTGATTTGAATGTGTATTTTTGAGATTTTACAGTTGTGAATTAATGCATACTCCTCACAGGGGAAGTACACTATACACACCAAACTTTGTCAACATGAAGAAAAAACATTGAGGAACTTAAATTGCGAACGGATTTTGGTTAGCTTGAACGGTTTTGTCGTGGTGATTTTTTGAAATGACAGTAAAAAGGGAAACATTAATTGTCTTGTATGTTTAAATTGCAGCTTCCAAACACTTCAAAGCATTTTTTCATACAAAGATCAAATCATTCTGAGGAAATATGCATAGTTTCATGACTTTACAACACTGTATGGATAACAGAAAATTAAAAAACTGTCAGACTTCTCAACTGACATGATCTCACTCTGGCCACTCTGTCTGTGTGAGGAAAGGGAGGGGGAGAGGGAGGGGGAGTGTGAGGGGGTTGGTGACTGTGAATGTTTGGTGACTGACAGTGTGTGTGGATTGTAGGGAGGGGCTGTCTGGCAGAGAGAGAGAGAGAGAGAGAGACCTAATCATCCCTTTAATAATCAGGAAAAAAAAATCTGTATTTTAAATTGTTATTGTTTTTGTTGTTGCTAATGGTGGTGTTTTTTCCTTTCATTACAGGTTAAGAAATCTCTTAGGCCTTATCCTTTTCTGACAGTTTTAGGGATTTAAAAACATCCTAAGAATCCTTATTTGTGCTGCAAATAATAGTTTCAAACTTGATACTGACCTATGACAACCTGTGACTTGACATGACATTTATTAATCTCATGGATGTAACAGTAAAACTCTTCAACTGACAGATAAAGCTGCAATGCAAGCAAAACTATTTCACAAATGCTTATAGGTCATTAAAATCATTACAAAACACTAATAAATTATTTAAGGATTTGGTAACACTGTAAAATAATGCCTAATTTGTTAACATTAGTAAATGCATTGGTAACACTTTATAATAACTGCACTCATTAGCTAAGCATTAGTAAATAGTTCATGATTATAAAGTATTTTCCCTTAATAATAGTAATTATTAAGCAGTAATACATCTATAAATAAATTGTTCTTGGTTTAAAAGCACATATATTACAAAATAGATTAAAGTCTCAGTTGTCTTATAAAATAAATGAATAAACACAACCCAGTTTGATTCAGAATTCAGAAATATTTATTTCAAGATGCAATAAAAGGAAACTGTACACTTGAATAGCTTTTGAGCGATTCTTGAAGGATTAGCATCACCTTCTCTTGTACAATGGTTTGAGGAATATATCTTCCAGATAGTACCGCTGCTCCCTATATGCAGAGTATGCAGTCTTCGTAGGGCACCAACTCCCAGAGGGGGCACCATCCCAGTTGCTCAAAAAAAAAAAAAAAACATGCGCCATTCTCCCATCTGTGCTCGCGACTGCTCACACCTCATGTTTGCGGCTGAATGTTCGTAATTGATGGATAGACATCTATGCCTGGGTATAGGACATCAGCAATCCAGCACAGAGAAAAGAAAACTAAAGAAAAAAAAAAACAGGCATAAAGTTGTCTTGACATTGGACATTCGAGAGTCTCAAATTTAGGGCCGGTCTCTAAAGTTACATGTGATATTGTTATACACTTCTCTAACGTCAGTAGCATTTGAAGAGAATGACTTACAGTCATAAAAACAACTGTAATTGTTCATCTAGGTGACAGCTATAATGCACAATTAATTTGAATGTTTGATATTTATTACAACAAACTGTAAGTCATATGTAAATTATGCTACTTTTTCACATGGGCTCAAATGCAAATTTGAAGCTCAATAGCATTTGAGGAGAAAGACTTGCAGTCACAAAACAATTGTAATGTGTTCATATAGGTGTCAGCTACAATGCACACTTTATACATTTTTTATAAATATAAAAATAAAGTGTTACTTAAGTTATATATATATTGTTCTGTGTATGTGATTTCAAAGTCTAGATTGGTCGGATTAACCCTTTAACTGCCGCATCCCTTAAAACTTGATTGTCAGAGGGTTACTGTAAATGCTTATGCCCGCTGGGCACAGTTTTCCCGATGCCACCGGGGTGGCGTTGCACTGATGGCTTGAGCCCGACATCGCTGCTTGCAGCTATATTTATTATTTATTCTTCTAATTTTTTTCCAAGGTTTCGGGGGCTTTTAGGGACCTTAACATGCTTAAAAAGTCTTGAAAATTGGCACACAGATTGGAACCTGCGGCCATTAGGGCCAGGCAGAGACTGATACACGGGCGTGGCACAGGGGCTCTACAGCGCCCCCTGGAATGCTGAGGGCCATATATCATACATACTTGCTCGTAGACGTATGAAACTCGGTACACATATAGATCTCATCAATCCAAACAACTTTCGTATTGCATGTCATAGGCTCCGCCCAACAGGAAGTTGTCTATTTAGGGTTTAGTATTCATATTTGTCGTCAAAGTTTTGGGGGCTTTTGGGGTCCTTAACATACTCAAAAACTCTTGAAAATTTGTGCACACTTTGGAATCTGTGGCCTTTAGGAGCCTGCAGAGGCTGGGACCCGGGTGTGGCACAGGGGCTCTACGGCGCCCCCTGGATCACAGTCAGAAATGTTAATGTATAGCTCACATATACTTGCACATATTCATATGAAACTCAGTACACATATAGATCTCATTGTGCCGAACAACTTTCGTATTGAATATCATAGGCTCCGCCCAACAGGAAGTCAGCTATTTAGAGTTATGTAAAAAGCGCATGCTCTGGAATTTGAAATACTTGTCATAGGTTTTTTCCTCGATTGCCGCCAAACTCGGTCAACATGATCTCAAGACATTGGGGATGAAAAATTGCCAGGGGATTTTTGATATCTCGAACGGTTTGCTCGTGGCGAGGCTTTGAAATTATGGCGAGAAATGAGAAACAGGAAGTGTCTAATACCATCCACATACATTTCCTGATTTTAATCAAACTTCATCAGATTATTCGTTGTATGATGTCGATCGCATATATGTGACTATTAGGAGTCAAAGTTATAGCGCCACCAACTGGCAGAAGGAAGTGTGTCATTTTCAATATGATTTGAATTCAGCATCTTATTATTACTCGATTTGCTTCAAACTCCATCAGCATAATGTTAAAACACAGCCGATATAAATCTGCAAGGGGGATATTGATATCTAAAAATATTGTTGCCGTGGCAACATGTCAAACTGGAATATTTCTCAGGTGATTTTGAGGCATATAACATACTTAGAATTTCACGAAACTCAGAACACACATCAGTATTTCTGATAGCTAGACACTGGCAAAAGTTCATAAAAGGGCGTGGAAGAGGAACTCTATAGCGCCACCTTTTGTCAAAAGTGGGGGGGTTAGTTTTAGCTACAGACACCAAACTCGGTACAAAAATTGTTCTTATCAAGACGGACAACTTTCTAATTCACAGTCATCAGCTACGACCAACAGGAAGTCGGCTATTTTGATTTGAATGTGGATTTTTTTTTACATTTAGCTGTGAATGAATGCATACTGCTCAGAGGAGAGTAACACTATACACACCAAACTTTGTCTACATGTTGAAAAAACATTGAGGAACTTAATTTGTGAATGGGTTTTGGATAGCTTGGATGGTTTTGTCGTGGTGATTTTTTTAAATGACAGTAAAAATGGAATTATTAATTTTCCTGCATTTTTAAATTCCAAACACTTCAAAACCTTTTTTCATACAGAAAATAAGTCATTCTGAGGAAATATGCATAGTTTCATGACTTTATTTATTTATAAGTTATAAAAACTGTCAGACATCTCCTCTCACTCTGTCTCTCTGTTTGAGTATATGTGCTTAGACTTCCATTGTCTGAGAGAAATAGCGCCCCTAGGTGCAATTCCCGGACTAAAAAAAGGGAGGAGACTCTTTTGGTTTCACTTTTAAATCGGTTAAAATACAAATAAATACTTGGATTTAATTCACACTGACAAGCCAAACCAGCATATATGATTATTACAGGTTCAGGGCTCATTAATAATTGATGTGTGGTCAGTGATACGTGAGAAACACGAGAGATGAATCACCGCTCTGAGCAGGAGCGTGTGGAATGACGAGCTCAGAAAAAAACGAGTTTATTCTTGTTTTATAGCTATTAAAAATAAAGTATTGCAGCGATATCACACAATTCACCAATTAGAACACACCAAGAGCTAAATTCATATGTTTTTGAACTGTTTGTGTGAAAATGAAATATTCGCGGCTGCCTATCTGAAATCACTGCCTCCGATCAGTGCGCGCAGTGTCACAAGTTCAAAACAAACAAATTTATTCTTGTTTAAGAGCTTTTTAAAATTAATTATTGCCATAAATGCACACAATACACACATTATAACACAACACGAGCTAAATGCAGGTGTTTGTGACCCGTTTAAGTGTGCAAGACTATTTGAAAGCGCGATTGGCAGAATAACATTGATCTCTCGAGCTGCAGGATTCTGCCTTTCGTCGTAAGAACGAACACATCACGGCAAGATTATTTCAAAATACATAATAGCTTGGCTAATATAAACGAAAACAGCCACGTGAACATAAACTGTTGAGAAATAAATCTGAAGTGGATCTACTGGATTTTAATATTAAGTGACCGCATATACCAGCTGCTTCTGTCTTCAATTTTAATCTATATATAAAATGAAACTCATTCATCTTGGCTGCTTTTTTAATGTGTGTACATATTTATTTATTATTTTGCTCTAACAAGACTTAATCTATATTTAATTAAATCAATTACATTTTATTTTACATTTGATTTGTCCATTTCTGCATCTAAACGCCTAAAAACCTAAAACATGCTCTATTATACTATTGTTAGCAATTTCTTTATCGTCCAATTTATCTGGTGTACACACTTTTATTTTCATAATAAACTTGTTTGTTAGATTATACACAGTTACAGTGGTCAATAATAAATATTAACAGGTTTTATTCAAGCTGTTTAGAATGATTGCAGTAGGCTAATTTTTTTAAATGTAAATCCAAAAAAATCCAAAATCCAAAAACCTTTTAATACATTTTGTATAATTTCATAGTTTATGCATTATAGTTATAAAAACAAATAAATTTAGCCACTCACATATAAATCTTAGGCCTTATCCTTTTCTGACAGTTTTAGGGATTTTTAAAAATCCTAAAAAAACCTTATTTGTGCTGCAAATAATAATTTCAAACTAATTTGATATTGACCTCTGACATCCTGTGACATGATATTTATTTGAATTTACATAATCTCATGGATGTAACAGTAAAACTGTTCAGCTCACAGATCAAGACTAAGCTGTAATACAAGCAGAACTTTCACAAATGCTTACAGGTCAATAAAATCATTACAAAACACTTACAAATATTTTAAGGGATTTGATAACACTAAAATAATGTCTAATTTGTTAACATTAGCAAATGCATTGATAACACTTTATAATAACTGCACTCATTAGTAAATAGTCAGTTCATGCTTTATAAAGCCTTGTCCCAATATTAATAGTCAGTAGTAGGCAGTTTATAAATACAGCTATAAATAGCTTGTTCTTGGTTTATAAGCACATTTATTAAAAAGGGGAGTAAAGGGTCAGTTATCTTCCTATGAAAAATAAAAAGATAAAAATAAACAAACAACAACACAGATTGATACAGAACTCATAAATTTTATTGTGGATTCATGATAAAATCAGCCTGTAAATGAATTCATACTCCTCCAAAAAGACACAAGTAGTTCACACCAAACTTTTTTAACATGAAGCCAATATACTGAATATGTTAAATTGCGAATGGGTTTAGGATACCTTAAATGGTGTGGCCATAGCGATTTATTAAAGTAACATTAAAAAATACTATTTTAAATACTATTAATATATATATATATTACTATATCTTTAAAATTTTTCATTCCAACTCTTCATAATTTTTTATATACGTAGAAGTCATAATTTGAAGGAAGCACAGTAAGTTTAAAATTAAAACTATCATAACTTATAAATCAAGCTTGCAATTCTTAGTACTAATAATGGCCACCAGATGGAGCTATAGGATTACTTTTAAATAATTGTTGTAGAAACAAGTATGATTTAAATCATTTATAAAAATCTTTCAAAGAAAAATTATATGAATTTTATGTATTTTACTGATAAAATGACCATCACTTAATTAGAATAACAAGCTGAAGTATTGTGAACTGTATATTAAGAATAATTCTTCATAGGCTTTATGGACAGATAAGTTTTGAGTGACTCTTGAAGGATCAGCACCACATCCTCTTTTACCACTGTTTAAAGAATTTATCTTACAGAACAGGTGCGGATGAATTTTGGATAGCTTGAATGATTTTGTCGTGCTGATTTTTTGAAATAACAGTAAGTAACCAGTAAATGTCTTTTATTTTTTTAAGTGCAGCTTCTAAACACTTCAAAAAAATGTACACATAGAAGACAAGTCATTCTGAGGAAATATGAATAGTTGCATGACAATAGAACACTATATGGATGATAGAAAATTAAAAAACTATCATACATCTGATGTCACTCTGTCCCTCTGTCACTGTGGGTAATGTGTGTGTGTGTGTGTGTGTGTGTGTGTTTGTTTGTGTGTGTGTTAAGTGAATTAGGTGTGAAACTATCAGGGAGCATTTAGTCTCCATCGCCAACATTTTACAGAACTGCCACTTTCCTGGAGTCTCAGAATTACAATGTGTCAGGTTCTTAGAGATCTAAGATTCCAAAAAATTATTTGATTAGAATACCATGAACTATTGTGAAATACTATATATTAAGACTTTATATATATGCTTTATGAACAGATTAGAGTGACTCGTGAAGGACCAGCACCACCTCCTCTTGTCTGATGGTTTGAGGAATATATCTTCCAGAATCCGGGATTAAGATTTAGAAGCTCATTTTTATTCCACCTCCTTTCCTGAAAGTCTGTCTTGCAGAATTGACTAAAAATTAATCTTCACATTAATTCCTAATTATTTTGCAATTCTTTTTGTCAGTTCTTCTTAACCTGTTTTTTTCTTCTTCTTTTCTGACCTCATGACCCAGTCAGCATTTTTGTACAATGGTCAAGTCTTAACTTATCCATTTCTGTATTGCATTTGTGTTTGATATTTCTCATGGGTATTACATGGGGACTTAACAGTTTGAGTTAAAACTCTTTTTTTTTTTTTTTGCGCATTTCATCTGTAAAAGACAACATGCCTAATAATTCTGTACACATGAATATAAGGAGTTTTTCTCTTCCAGCTTTCTTGGACTATTGTATAGCAATCATAAACTATTAAATAAAAAATAATGGTAGTTATTAAGATTGATATGGTTTGGAATTGGTAAAATGTGCTTGGAAAAAAAATCACAATAAACAATGTTTTAATGTTTAAGTTTGGAATATTAACTGACATGAATGAATGCTATATAAATATTGTTCATGTTAACATAATGTTTATAAATAAAATCTTATTGTAAAGTGTTACAAAAAAAAAAAAAATAAATATATATATATATATATATATATATATATATATATATTGTTCTGTGAATGTGATTTTAAAGTCTAGATGATTCGGATTAACCCTTTAACTGCCATATCCTTTAAAACCTCACTGCCAGAGGGATATTGTGAATGCATGTGCCCGCTGGGCACAGTTTACCTGATGCCACCGGGGTGGCGATGGCATTGGTGGCTTGAGCCCGCCATCGCTGCTTGCAGCTATATTTAGGGCCCGAGCACCGATGGTGCGAGGACCCTCTTGGAATTGCTCCGTTTATTAGGGCCCGAGCACCGATGGTGTGAGGACCCTCTTGGAATTGCTCAGTTTATTATTATTATTATTATTATTATTATTATTATTATTTAGGGCTCAAGCCTGGAGGGCGAGAGCCCTATTGTTTTCCTTAGGATTATTTGTTATTATTATTATTATTATTATTTTTCTTCAAGGTTTCGGGGGCTTTTGGGGCCCTTAACATGCTCAAAAACTCTTGAAAATTGGCACACACCTTGGAACCTGCGGCCATTAGGGCTGGGCAGAGTCTGATACACGGGCGTGGCACAGGGGCTCTACAGCGCCCCCTGTAGTACTGAGGGCCATATATCATGCATACTTGCACGTATACATATGAAACTTGGTACATATATATAACTCATCAAAGCAAACAACTTTCACACTGCATGTCATAAGCTCCGCCCAACAGGAAGTTGGCTATTTAGGGTTTTATGAAAAACACATGCTCTGGAATTTGATATACTCCTCTGAGGAACTCCACCCGTTCACCACCAAACTCGGTGAACACGATCTCAAGACATTGGGGATGCTAAATTGCGAAGAGATTTTTGATATCCGTGGCGAGGCGTTGAAATTATGGCGAGAAATGAGAAACAGGAAATGTCTAATAACATCCACATACATTTCCTGAATTTGATCAAACTTAATTGGTTTGTTCATTGTATTATACCGATCATATATATGTGACTATTAGGAGTCAAAGTTATAGCGCCACCAACTGGCAGCAGGAAGTGAATCATTTTCAAAACGCTTTGAATTCAGCATCTTATTTTTACTTGATTTGCTTCAAACTTCATCAGAATAATGACAAAACTCGGTCGAAGAAAATCTGTTGTGGGGATATTTATATCTAATATAGTGTTGCCATGGCAACGTGTCAAACTTGAATGTTCTGTTCTGGTGATGTTTAGGCAGATAACTAGCTCAGATTTACATGAAACTCGAAACAAATATCAGTATTAAAGATAGCTAGGCCATGGCAAAAGCTTTTAAAAGGGCGTGGAAGAGGCACTCTATAGCGCCACCTTTTGTCAAAAGTGGGGGGATTAGTTTTAGCTACAGACACCAAACTTGGTACATAAATTGTTCTTATCAAGACGGACAACTTTCTAATTCACAGTCATAAGCTACGACCAACAGGAAGTTGGCTATTTTGACTTGAATATGGATTTTTGAGAATATTCTTTTGTGAATTAATGCATACTCCTCACAGGGGAAGTACACTATACACACCAAACTTTGTCTACATGAAGAAAAAACATTGAGGAACTTAAATTGCGAATGAATTTTGGATAGCTTGAACGGTTTTGTCGTGGTGATTTTTTGAAATAACAGTAAAAAGTGAAACATTAATCGTCTTGTATTTTTAAATTGCAGCTTCCAAACCTTTAAAAAACATTTTTCATTTAGAAAACCAGTGATTCTGAGGAAATATGCATAGTTTCATGACTTTACATCATTGTATGATTAAAATAAAATTAAAAAACTGTCAGACATCTGATCTCACTCAGTCACTCTGTGTGAGGAATGTATGTGTGTTGACTGTCTGTGTGTGTGTGTGTGTGTGAGTGTGAGTGGGGGAGGGGTGTGAGCTGAGTAGCAGACAGACAGAGAGAGAGAGAGGGAGAGAGAGAGAGAGACTTAAACATCTCTTTAATCACCAGAAAAAAACTGTATTTTAAATTGTTATTTTTTTTTTGTTGTTGTTGCTAATTGTGCTGTTTTCATTACAGCTTAATAAATCTCTTAGGCCTTATCCTTTTCTGACAGTTTCAGGGATTAAAAAAAAAAATTCTAAAAGTACTTGTGGTGCAAATCATAATTTCAAACTCATTTGATACTGACCCCTGAAACCCTGTGACATGACATTTATTTGAATTTACATAATCTCATGGATGTAACAGTAAACCTGTTCAGCTCAGAGATGAAGACTAAGCTGTGATGCAAGCTATTTAACTATTTCACAAATGCTTATAGGTTAATGAAATCATAACAAAACATTTTTAAATTATTTAAGGATTTGGTAACACTTTAAAATAATCTCAATTGTTAACATTAGTAAATGCATTGGTAACACTTCATAATAGCTGCACTCCTTAGCTAAGCATTAGTAAATAGTCAGTTCATGCTTTATATAGACTTCTCCCAAAATTAATATTTTAGTAAGCATTTCATAAATACAGCTATAATTAAATTGTTCATGGTTTATATGCACATTTATTTTGAGGAGATTAAAGGCTGTAATCTTCCTAAAATTAAAAAAAAAAAAATAATAAATAAACACAGAACTCAGAAATATTTATTTCAAGATGCAATAAAAGAAAACTGTATGTATATGTGTGTATATATATATATATATATATATATATATATATATATATATATATATATATATATATATATATATATATATATATATATATATATACAGGATTGCATAAGTTTATATTTATTTATTTTTTATCAAGTGTACAGCTAATAATAATAATAATAATACTAATAATGCATTTTATTTAGTTTTAGCTACAGACAGCAAACTTGGTACATAAATTGTTCTTATCAAGACGGACAACTTTCTAATTCACAGTCATAAGCTACAACCAACAGGAAGTCCGCTATTTTGATTTAAATATGGATTTTGGGGAAAATTATTTTGTGAATTACACACCAAACTTTGTCTACATGTTGCAAAAACATTGAGGAACTTAAATTGCGAATGGATTTTGGTTAACTTGAACGGTTTTGTCGTGGTGGTTTTTTGTAATGACAGTGAAAAGGGAATCATTAATTGGCTTGTATTTTTAAATTGCAGCTTCCAAACATTTCAAAGCATTTTTTTCATACAGAGATCAAATCATTCTGAGGAAATATGCATAGTTTCATGACTTTACAACACTGTATGGACAGAAACACAAAATTAAAAAACTGTCAGACTTCTTAACTGACATGATCTCACTCTGGCCACTCTGTCTGTCTGAGGGAAGTGAGGTCACCATTTTTTGTCCAATGGTCAAGTCTTAACCTAATTATTGTTAATTATCTTAAAATAATTATTGTTCATGTTAACATAGTTAATGTTTATGAATAAAATATTATTGTAAAGTGTTATTAAAGTTATATATATGGTTCTGTGAATGTGATTTCAAAGTCTAGATGATTCAGATTAACCCTTTAACTGCCGTATCCCTTAATATCTGACTGCCAGAAGGCTATTGTGAATGCATGTGCCCGCTGAGCACAATTTACCTGATGCTACAGTGGTGGCGTTGCACTGATGGCTTGAGCCCGCCATCGCTGCTTGCAGCTATATTATTATTATTATTCTCCAAAATGAATCGCATTTTTGAGGGCCTAAACATGCTCAAAGTCATGAAACTTTGCACACACCTCAGAACTGGCGAAAATTTACGTCTGATATGGGTTTCAGAAGTGGGTGTGGCAAAATGGCTCAACAGCGCCACCTATACACGTTCAACGGTGTGCGCTTCGAGCTACGTTTCATGTACATGTATGAAAATCGGTATACACATGTAACTCTCCAATACCTACAAAAAAGTCTCTTGGAGCAAAATCCGAAACCCAACAGGAAGTCAGTTATTACTAATATTATGAGCAAATTTTGTGTCATTTTTGTCATTTCCATGCGTTGTATTTTAACGAACTCCTCCTAGAGATTCATTCAGATCAACACCAAATTTGGTATGCCTAATCTGAAGGCCTTTGCGATGTTAAATTGCGAAGCTTTTGAGTTTTCGTTAATGGGCGTGTCCACGGCGGCCTGACAAATTTCGATGTTTTGCCATGAAAAAGGAAGTTGCTGTAACTCAGACATACAATGTCCAATCTGCCCCAAACTTCACATGTTAGATAAAACTTCTGCCCTTAACAGATCTACATGCCCACATTCAGTTATAGTCATAGCGCCACCTATTGGCAACAGGAAGTGACATGTTTTACGCTGCGACAAACTACTCCTATAATTTTTTTGAGATTAACATATATTTTGTGGTCACTCTAATCTAAAGGCCTGTGCAATGTTAACTTTTGGAGATCTTGAGTTTTTGTTAAAGGGTGTTTCCATGGCGCCATGACAAAATTTGATGTCTTGCCACAGCAAGAGAAGTTGTTGTAACTCAAGCATAAAATGTTTAATCTTCCCCAAACTTCACATGTTTGATAAGAGTCCTGGCCTGAACACATCTGAAGGCCAATATTCCATTATAATGATAGCGCCACCTGCTGGCACCAGTAAGATTGGCACATATATGGGATATACTTTGATATATTCAACTTATATTTAGGACATTAAATGCATATTTCTCAACGTTCACCTTTTTACTAAAGCCACACGATGGCGGTGAGCCCGGGTGCGAGGGCCCGTTCATCGCTGCTTGCAGCTTTAATTAGGGCCCGAGCACCGATGGTGTGAGGACCCTCTTGGAATTGCTCCGTTTATTATTATTAGGGCCCGAGCACCGATGGTGTGAGGACCCTATTGGAATTGCTCCGTTTATTATTATTATTATTATTATTATTATTATTAGGGCTCAAGCCTGGAGGGCGAGAGCCCTATTGTTTTCCTTAGGATTATTTTTATTATTATTATTATTATTATTTTTTTTTTTCTAACGTTACGGGGGCTTTTGGGGTCCTTAACATGCTCGAAAACTCTTGAAAATTGGCACACAGATTGGAACCTGCGGCCATTAGGGTCGGGCAGAGACTGATACACGGGCGTGGCACAGGGGCTCTACAGCGCCCCCTGGAATACTGAGGGCCATATATCATACATACTTGCACGTAGACACATGAAACTCGGTACACATGTAGATCTCATTAAACCAAACAACTTTCGTACTGCATGTCATAGGCTCCGCCCAACAGGAAGTTGGCTATTTAGGGTTTATTATTCATATTTTTGGTCAAAGTTGTGGGGGCTTTTGGGGTCCCTAACATACTCAAAAACTCTTGAAAATTTGCGCACACTTTGGAATCTGTGCCCTTTAGGAGCCTGCAGAGGTTGGGACCCGGGCGTGGCACAGGGGCTCTATGGCGCCCCCTGGAACAAAGTCATAAATGTTGATGTATAGCTCACACATACTTGCACATATTCATATGAAACTCAGTACACATATAGATCTCATTGTGCCGAACAATTTTCGTATTGCATGTCATTGGGCTCCGCCCAACAGGAAGTCAGCTATTTAGAGTTATGTAAAAAGCGCATGCTCTGGAATTTGATATACTTGTCATAGGTTTTTTACTCGTTTACCACCAAACTCGGTCAACATGATCTCAAGACATTGGGGATGAAAAATTGCCAGGGGATTTTTGATATCTCGAACGGTTTGCTCGTGGCGAGGCGTTGAAATTATGGCGAGAATTGAGAAACAGGAAGTGTCTAATACCATCCACATACATTTCCTGATTTCAATCAAACTTCATCAGATTATTCATTGTATGATGTCGATCACATATATGTGACTATTAGGAGTCAAAGTTATAGCGCCACCAACTGGCAGCAGGAAGTGTGTCATTTTCAAAATGCTTTGAATTCAGCATCTTATTTTTACTCGATTTGCTTCAAACTTCATCAGAATAATGTTAAAACACAGCCGATATGAATCTGCTGGGGGAAATTGGATAGCTAAAAATATTGTTGCCGTGGCAACATGTCAAACTGGAATACTTCTCAGGTGATTTTGAGGCATATAACATGCTTAGAATTTCATCAAACTCAGAACACATATCAGTATTTATGATAACTAGACACTGGCAAAAGTTCATAAGAGGGCGTGGAAAAGGCACTCTATAGCGCCACCTTTTGTCAAAAGTGGGGGGGTTAGTTTTAGCTACAGACACCAAACTCGGTAAAAAAATTGTTCTTATCAAGACGGACAACTTTCTAATTCACAGTCATCAGCTACGATCAACAGGAAGTCAGCTATTTTGATTTGAATGTGGATTTTTTTTTACATTTAGTTGTGAATTAATGCATACTGCTCAGAGGAGAGTAACACTATACACACCAAACTTTGTCTACATGATGCCAAAACATTTTAAACAACTTAAATTGCCAATGGATTTTGGATAGCTTGAACGGTTTTGTCGTGGTGATTTTTTTTAATGACAGTAAAACTGGAATTATTAATTTTCCTGCATTTTTAAATTCCAAACACTTCAAAACCTTTTTTCATACAGACAAAAAGTCATTCTGAGTAAATATGGATAGTTTCACGACTTTACAACACTGTATGGATAATAGAAAATTAAAAAAACTGTCAGACATCTCATATCACTCTGTCCCTCTGTTTGAGTATATGTGCTTCAGACTTCCATTGTCTGAGAGAAATTGCGCCCCTACAGGTGCAATTACCGGAGATTTAGTTTCTCTTTTAAATCGGTTAAAATACAAATAAATACTTGGATTTAATTCACACTGACAAGCTAAACCAACATATATGATTATTATCAGGTCAGGGCTCATTAATAATGGATGTGTGGTCAGTGATACGTGAGAAACACGAGAGATGAATCACCGCTCTGAGCAGGAGCATCTGGAATGATGAGCTCAGAAAAAACGAGTTTATTCTTGTTTTATAGCTATTAAAAATAAAGTATTGCAGCGATATCACACAATTCACCAATTAGAACACACCAAGAGCTAAATTAAGATGTTTTTGAACTGTTTGTGTGAAAATGAAATATTTGAGGCTGCCTATATGAAATCACGCCTCCGATCAGCGCGTACAGTGTCGAGCTCAAAACAAACGAATTTATTCTTGTTTAAGAGCTTTTTTAAATAAAATATTACCACAAATGCACACAATAAACCCATTGTAACACTACAAGAGCTAAATGCAGGTGTTTGTGACCCGTTTAAGTGTGCAAGACTATTTGAAAGCGCGACTGGCAGAATAACATATATCTCTCGAGCTGCAGGATTCTGGCTTTCGTCGTACAAACGAACACATCACGGACAAGATTATTTCAAAATAGCTTGGCGAATATAAACGAAAACAGCCACGTGAACGTAAACCGTTGAGAAATATATCTGAAGTGGATCTACTGGATTTGAATATTAAGTGACCGCGTATACCAGCTGCTTCTGTCTTCAATTTTAATCTATATAAAAAATGTAATTCATTCATCTTGGCTGCGTTTTTAATGTGTGTACGTATTTATTTATTTATTATTTTGCTCTAACAAGAATTAATCTATATTTAATTAAATCAATTACATTTTATTTTACATTTGATTTGTCCATTTCTGCATCTAAACGCCTAAAAACATAAAACATGCTCTATTATACTATTGTTAGCAATTTCTTTATCGTCCAATTTATCTGGTGTACACACTTTTATTTTCATAATAAACTTGTTTGTTAGATTATACACAGTTACAGTGGTCTATAATAAATATTAACAGGTTTTATTCAAGCTGTTTAGAATGATTGCAGTAGGCTAAAAAACATTGGAAAACAATAACTGTTGTACTTTTTTATATATTTTGTATAATTTCATAGTTTATGCATTATAGTTATAAAAACAAATAAATTTAGCCACTCACATAGAAATCTTAGGCCTTATCCTTTTCTTACAGTTTTAGGAATTTTAAAAAAATCGTAAAAAACCTTATTTGTGCTGCAAATAATAATTTCAAACTCAAAAAGTAAATAGTCAGTTCATGCTTTATAAAGCCTTGTCCCAATATTAATAGTCAGTAGTAAGCAGTTTATAAATACAGCTATAAATAGCTTGTTTTTGGTTTATAAGCACATTTATTAAAAAGGAGAGTAAAGGATCAGTTATCTTCCTATGAAAAATAAAAAAATAAAAATAAACAAACAACAACACAGATTGATACAGAACTCAGAAATTCTATTGTGGATTTATGATAAAATCAGCCTGTAAATGAATTCATACTCCTCCAAGAAGACACAAGTAGTTCACACCAAACTTTTTTTTTTAACATGAATCCAATATACTGAAGATGTTAAATTGCGAATGGGTTTAGGATACCTTAAATGGTGTGGCCATAGCGATTTATTAAAGTAACATAAAAAAATACAATAGTTATTTTACTATATCTTTAAATTTTTTAATTGCAAACTCTTCATAATTTTTTATATACGTAGAAGTCATCATTTGAAGGAACCACAGTAAGTTTCAAAGCTTTATCATTTTCAAGAGCCAGCAAAAAATTAAAACTATCATAACTTATAAATGAAGCTTGCAATTCTTAGTACCAATAATGGCCACCTGATGGAGCTATAGGATCACTTTTAAATAATTATTGTAGAAACAAGTATGATTTAAATCATTTATAGAAATCTTTCAAAGAAAAATAATATGAATTTTATGTATTTTACTGATAAAATGACCCTCACTTAATTAGAATAACAAGCTGAAGTATTGTGAACTGTATATTAAGAATAATTCTTTATAGGCTTTATGGACAGATACGTTTTGAGTGACTCTTGAAGGTTCAGCACCACATCCTCTTTTACCACTGTTTAAAGAATTTATCTTACAGAACAGATGCGAATGAATTTTGGATAGCTTGAATGGTTTTGTCGTGGTGATTTTTTGAAATAACAGTAAAAAAGTAACCAGTAAATGTCTTTTATTTTTTTAAAGTGCAGCTTCTAAACACTTCAAAAAAATGTACACATAGAAGACAAGTCATTCTGAGGAAATATGCATAGTTTCATGACTATACAACACTATATGGATGATAGAAAATTAAAAAAACTATCATAAATCTGATGTCACTCAGTCACACTGTCACTGTGGGTAATGTGTGTGTGTGTGTGTGTGTGTTAAGTGAATTAGGTGTGAAACTATCAGGGAGCATTTAGTCTCCAGTGCCAACATTTTACAGAACTGCCACTTTCCTGGAGTCTCAGAATTACAATGTGTCAGGTTGACTTTACAACACTGTATGGATAACAGAAATTTAAAAAACTCTCAGACATCTCATCTCACTCTGTCCCTCTGTTTGAGTGTGTGTGCTTAGACTTCCATTGTCTGAGAGAAATAGCGCCCCTACAGGTGCATATCCTAAACTAAAAAAGGGAGGAGACTCTCTTTTGGTTTCACTTTTAAATCGGTTAAAATACAAAATAATACTTGGATTTAATTCACACTGACAAGCTAAATCAACATATATGATTATTATCAGGTCAGGGCTCATTAATAATGGATGTGTGGTCAGTGATACGTGAGAAACACGAGAGATGAATCACCGCTCTGAGCAGGAGCATCTGGAATGATGAGCTCAGAAAAAACGAGTTTATTCTTGTTTTATAGCTATTAAAAATAAAGTATTGCAGCGATATCACACAATTCACCAATTAGAACACACCAAGAGCTAAATTAAGATGTTTTTGAACTGTTTGTGTGATAATGAAATATTTGCGGCTGCCTATCTGAAATCACTGCCTCCGATCAGCGCGCACAGTGTCACAAGTTCAAAACAAACGAATTTATTCTTGTTTAAGAGCTTTTTAAAATAAATTATTGCCATAAATGCACACTATACACCCATTATAACACAACACGAGCTAAATACAGGTGTTTGTGACCCGTTTATGTGCGCAAGACTATTTGAAAGCGCGACTGGCAGAATAACATATCTCTCGAGCTGCAGGATTCTGGCTTTCGTCGTAAGAACGAACACATCACGGACAAGATGATTTCAAAACACATAATAGCTTGGCTAATATAAACGAAAACAGCCAAGTGAACATAAACTGTTGAGAAATAAATCTGAAGTGGATCTACTGGGTTTTAATATTAAGTGACCGCATATACCAGCTGCTTCTGTCTTCAATTTTAATCTATATAAAAAATTAAACTCATTAATCTTGGCTGCTTTTTTAATGTGTGTAGGTATTTATTTATTATTTTGCTCTAACAAGACTTAATATATATTTAATTAAATCAATTACATTTTATTTTACATTTGATTTGTCCATTTCTGCATCTAAACGCCTAAAAACCTAAAACATGCTCTATTATATTATTGTTAGCAATTTCTTTATCGTCCAATTTATCTGGTGTACACACTTTTATTTTCATAATAAACTTTTTTGTTAGATTATACACAGTTGCAGTGGTCTATAATAAATATTAACAGGTTTTATTCAAGCTGTTTAGAATGATTGCCATAGGATAATTTTTTAAATGTAAATCCATACAGCTATAAATAGCTTGTTCTTGGTTTATAAGCACATTTATTAAAAAGGAGAGTAAAGGGTCAGTTATCTTCCTATGAAAAATAAAAAAATAAAAATAAACAAACAACAACACAGATTGATACAGAACTCAGAAATGTTATTGTGGATTTATGATAAACTCAGCCTGTAAATGAATTCATTCTCCTCCAAGAAGACACAAGTAGTTCACACCTGTTTTACTGTTTTAACATGAAGCCATATACTGAAGATGTTCAATTTCGAATGTGTTTAGGATACCTTAAATGGTGTGGCCATAGCGATTTATTAAAGTAACATAAACAAAATACAATAGTTATTTTACTATATCTTTAAAAAAAAATTAATTCCAACTCTTCATAATTTTTTATATACGTAGGAGTCATCATTTGAAGGAAGCACAGTAAGTTTCATAGCTTTATCATTTTCAAGAGCCAGCATAAAATTAAAACTATCATAACATATAAATCAAGCTTGCAATTCTTAGTACCAATAATGGCCACCAGATGGCGCTATAGGATTACTTTTAAATAATTATTGTAGAAACAAGTATGATTTAAATCATTTATAGAAATCTTTCAAAGAAAAATAATATGTATTTTACTGATAAAATGACCCTCACTTAATTAGAATAATATGCTGAAGTATTGTGAAAACTGTGTATTAAGAATAATTATTTATAGGCTTTATGGACAGATAAGTTTGGAGTGACTCTTGAAGGATCAGCACCACATCCTCTTTTACCACTGTTTAAAGAATTTATCTTACAGAACAGGTGCGAATGAATTTTGGATAGCTTGAATGGTTTTGTCGTGGTGATTTTTTGAAATAACAGTAAAAAAGGAACCAGTAAATGTCTTTTATTTTTTTAAGTGCAGCTTCTAAACACTTCAACAAAATGTACACATAGAAGACAAGTCATTCTGAGGAAATATGCATAGTTTCATGACTATACAACACTATACGGATGATAGAAAATTAAAAAACTACCATACATCTGATGTCATTGTCCCTCTGGGTAATGTGTGTGTGTGTGTGTGTGTTAAGTGTGTGTGTGTTAAGTGTGTGTGCTGAGTTTGTGTGAATGAGTGGGAGAGGGGATGGGCTTGGTGTCAGAGAGAGAGAGAGAGAGAGAGGGGGGGGGGGGACTTAATCATCTCTTTAATCACCAGCAGAAAAAAAAGCAATTTGGTGTTGTTGTTGTTTTTTCATCATTACAGCTTAAGAAATATCTTAGACCTCAACATTAACTGTTGCTAGCCTACTCCCAAAATTAATAGTCATTAGTAAGCATTTTATAAATACAGCTATAATTAAATTGTTCATAGTTTATATGCACATTAATTTTGAGGAGATTAAAGGCTGTAATCTTCCTAAAAAAATAAAAAAAATAAATAAATAAAAAAAATAAACAAACACAGAACTCAGAAACATTTATTTCAAGATGCAATAAAAGAAAACTGTACACTATATATATATATATATATATATATATATATATATATATATATATATATATATATATATACACAATTGAATAAGTTTATATTTAATTTTTTTTATCAAGTGTACAGCTAATAATAATAATAATAATAATAACAATAATAATAATGCATTTTATTTAAGGCGCCTTTCAAACCACTCAAGGTCACCGTACAAAAAGTAACAACAGTAACAATATTAAAACAAAAAATAACAGCAAATAACAATGTCAATAAAAAACCACAATAATATTAGAATAGCACAACATATTGTGGAATACTATATTAAGACTTTATATATAGGCTTTATGAACAGATAAGTTTTGAGAGATTCTTGAAGTACTAGCATCACCTCCTCTTGTACAACGGTTTGAGGAATATATCTTCCAGATAGTACCGCCGCTCCCTATATGCAGAATACGCAGTCTTCGTAGGGCACCAACTCCCAGAGGGGGCACCATCCCAGTAGCTCAAAAAAAATAAAACATGCGCCATTCTCCCATCCGCGCTCGCGACCGCTCGGACATTTGCGGATGAATGTTCGTAATTGATGGATGGACATCTATGCCAGGGTAAAAGACATCAGCAATCCGGAACAGAGAAAAGAAAAATAAAGTAAAAAACAAAACAAAAACAGGCATAAAGTTGGCTTGACATTAGAGATGTTCGGATACCCTTTTTCTCTTCCCGATACCGATTCCGATACCTGGGCTCAGGGTATCGGCCGATACCGAGTACTGATCCGATACCTGGGTGTATATCTGTATATACAGCTGTATATACTACTAGCCCTGTGTAAATTGCTAGAATTTTTTTATGGTGTGCTTCAGACAGATCCCTCAATAAAACATGAACAAATACATGGTGAACTACTGTATTTATTACAGTATTTTTATTATCTAACATGAATTTGACAGTATTATTTATTTTCTTATGCAAAAAAGAACTTCAAATGCAGCCAAAAATCTAACACCGCAAACTAAAAAAGGTATTTAAGTTTTACAATATAACTGTATAAAAAAACTGCAACAAATAAGTCTAGGAATATAAAAAAAGATCTATTAATCAGATAATCTCTAACAAGTAAAAAACAAGTAAAAAACAAGCAACCATCTAGGCATAATTATTATTATTATAGAGATGTATTATTATTACTGTAGGCTACAACAGTAGCTTTATATATTGTCAATTTACTCATGTAAACCAAACATTTATTTTAATGGGCTGCCATGAAGATCTTTGAGTGTCTGTGTTTATGATATGACAGTATTCTCAAATGAAACGGTAAATTCTCATGAAGTGACGGTTTATGCGTTCGTGTCCTCATGACACACAGCAGAGACTACAAAACAGCGAGCTCTCGCGCATCTGTGCCAGTCACCCACAGAGATGTAGATTTTGCGGGAGTAATATTTAAATAGTATTTTGCAGTTTAATATTCACAGACACTAGTATATATTCGGCTACTGTCTGGAGCCCTGCGTTTTGACTTACACGGAAGCGACTGAACGCAGTTGCCGGTACTGAATATACTCGAGAGTCTGTAACTACCGGTACTACAGAGACATACTGCTAACCACTGATCTATAATATAGTAGCGGCTTCACTGTCTTTTGGCAGTTTAGAATGTGATGAGTGATCCAGTCATATATAGATAAGGGCTGCTAACGCGTTTTCATTTCTTCTTCGCTGCTCTAAACAGGGGTTGCTTGTGGCAACACAGCACAACTTCCTGTGTTTTCAATGCATTTTGAGCAGCGAAGAAGAACCGTGCAGCGGTTAGGCAAAGCTTGCGGTCATAACTAGGTCTTTTTTAAGAAAATGGTATCGGATCGGTATATGGGTTCATGTACTCGCCGATGCCGATGCCAGAATTTGTTGTGGTATCGGAGATATTTCCGATACTAGTATCGGAATCGGAACAACTCTACTTGACATTGGACATTCGAGAGTCTCAAATTTATGGACCGTCTCTAAAGTTACATGTGATATTGTTATACACTTTTCTAACGTCGGTAGCATTTGAAGAGAATGACTTACAGTCATAAAAACAACTGTAATTGTTCATCTAGGTGACAGCTATAATGCACCATTAAATTAAATGTTTGATATTTATTAAAACAAACTGTAAGTCATATGTACATTATGCTACTTTTTCACATGGGCTCAAAAGCAAATTTGAAGCTCAATAGCATTTGAGGAAAAAGACTTGCAGTCATAAACCAATTGTAATGTGTTCATTTAGGTGTCAGCTACGATGCACAACTTATACATTTTTTATATATATTAAAATAAAGTGTTACTAAAGTTATATATATATATTGCTCTGTGTATGTGATTTCAAAGTCTAGACGGGTTGGATTAACCCTTTAACTGCCATATCCCTTAAAATTTGATTGCCAGAGGGTTACTGTAAATGCTTATGCCCGCTGGGCACAGTTTTCCCGATGCCACCGGGGTGGTGTTGCACTGACGGCTTGAGCCCGCCATCGCTGCTTGCAGCTATATTTATTATTCTTCTCCAAAATGAATCGCATTTTTGAGGGCCTAAACATGCTCGAAAAGTCATGAAACTTTGCACACACCTCCGAACTGGCGAAAATTTACGTCTGATATGGGTTTCAGAAGTGGGTGTGGCAAAATGGCTCAACAGCGCCACCTATACACGTTCAACGGTGTGCGCCTCGAGCTAGGTTTCATGTACATGTATGAAAATCGGTATACACATGTAACTCTCCAATACCTACAAAAAAGTCTCTTGGAGCAAAATCCGAAACCCAACAGGAAGTCGGTTATTTCTAATATTATGAGCAAATTTTGTGTCATTTTTGTCATTTCCATGCCTTGTATTTTAACGAACTCCTCCTAGAGATTCATTCAGATCAACACCAAATTTGGTATGCCTAATCTAAAGGCCTTTGCGATGTTAAATTGCGAAGCTTTTGAGTTTTCGTTGAAAGGCCTGTGTGTGGCGGCCTGGCGAATTTCGATGATTCGCCATGAAACAGGAAGTTGCTATAACTCAGACATACAATGACCAATCTGCCCCAAACTTCACATGTTTGATGAGACTCCTGTCCTGAACAGTTTGACACGACCATATTCAGTTATAGTCATAGCGCCACCTATTGGCAACAGGAAGTGACATATTTTACGCTGCGACAAACTACTCCAAGAAATTTTTGACATCAATGTCTTTTTTGTGGTCAGTCTAATCTAAAGGCCTGTGTGATGTTAAATTGTGAAGATCTTGAGTTTTCGTTAAAGGGCGTGTCCATGACGGCGTGACAAAGTTCGATGTCTTGCCATGGGAATAAAATATGTTATAACTCAGACATAAAATGTCCGATCTTCCCCAAACTTCACATGTGTGATAAGAGTCCTGGCCTGAACACATCTGAAGGCCATTATTCCAACGGGTGTGGCAAAATGGCTCAATAGCGCCACCTATACACATTCAACAGAGTGTGCCTCGAGCTATGTTCCACGTACATGTACAAAAATCGGTACATATATGTAACAGTCCAATACCTACAAAAAAGTCTCTTGGTACGAAATCCGAATCCCAACAGGAAGTCGGTTATTTAGAATTTTCTCTGCAAAATTGGCAATCTTATTGCCATTTTCAGGGGTTGTACTTTAACGAACTCCTCCTAGAGATTTATTCAGATCAACAGCAAACTTGGTCAGTTAAATCTAAAGGCCTTTATGATGTTAAATTGCGAAGATCTTGAGGTTTCGTTAAAGGGCGTGTCCATGGCGGCCTTACAAATCTCGATGTTTTGCCATGAAAAAGGAAGTTGCTGTAACTCAGTCATACAATGTCCAATCTGCCCCAAACTTCAAATGTTAGATAAGACTTCTGCCCTTAACAGATCTACATGCCCATATTCAGTTATAGTCATAGCGCCACCTGCTGGCATCAGGAAGTGACATGTTTTACTGTAACTCAGAAATACAATGTCCAATCTGCCCCAAACTTCACATGTTAGATAAGACTTCTGCCCTTAACAGATCTACATGCCCATATTCAGTTATAGTCATAGCGCCACCTGCTGGCAACAGTAAGTGACATGTTTTACGCTGCGACAAACTACTCCTAGAAATAGTATTACATTAATGTTTTTTTTTGTGGTCAGTCTAATCTAAAGGCCTGTGAAATGCTAAATTATGGAGATCTTTTTTTTTTTTTAAAGGGCGTGTCCATGGCGTCATGACAAAATTTGCTGTCTCGCCACAGTAAAGGAAGTTGTTGTAACTCAGGCATAAAATGTTCGATCTTCCCCAAACTTCACATGTTTGATAAGAGTCCTGCCCTGAACACAACTGAAGGCCAATATTCCATTATAATGATAGCGCCACCTGCTGGCAACAGGAAGATTGGCACATATATGGAATAACTTTGATATATTCAACTCATATTTATGAGTTTAAATGCATATTTCTCACCGCTCACCTATTTACTAAAGCCACTCGCTGCCGGTGAGCCCGGGTGCGAGGGCCCGTTCATCGCTGCTTGCAGCTTTAATTAGGGCCCGAGCACCGATGGTGTGAGGAACCTCTTGGAATTGCTTCGTTTATTATTATTATTATTATTATTATTATTATTATTAGGGCCCGAGCACCGATGGTGTGAGGACCCTCTTGGAATTGCTCCGTTTATTATTATTATTATTATTATTATACTTCTCCAAAATGAATCGCATTTTTGAGGGCCTAAACATACTCAAAAAGTCATGAAACTTTGCACACACCTCAGAACTGGCGAGAATTTACATCTGATATGGGTTTCAGAAGTGGGTGTGGCAAAATGGCTCGACAGCGCCACCTATACACGTTCAACGGTGTGCGCCTCGAGCTATGTTTCACGTACATGTATGAAAATCGGTACACATGTGTAACTCTCCAGTACCTACAAAAAAGTCTCTTAGAGCAAAATTCTAAACCCAACAGGAAGTCGGTTATTTTTAATATTATGAGCAAATTTTGTGTCATTTTTGCCATTTCCATGCATTGTATTTTAACGAACTCCTCCTAGAGACTTATTCAGATCAACACCAAGTTTGGTATGCCTAATCTAAAGGCCTTTGCGATGCTAAATTGCGAAGATTTTGAGTTTTCGTCGAAGGGCGTGTCAGTGGCGGCCTGGCGAATTTCGATGATTCGCCATGAAAAATGAAGTTGCTATAACTCAGACATACAATGTCCAATCTGCCCCAAACTTCACATGGTTGATAAGACTCTGAAACTGAATAGATTGACATGCCCATATTCAGTTATATTCATAGCGCCACCTATTGGCAACAGGAAGTGTCATATTTTACGCTGCGAAGAACTACTCCTAGAAATTTTATGACATCAATGTCTTTTTTGTGGTCAGTCTAATCTAAAGGCCTGTACGATGTTAAATTGTGAAGATCTTGAATTCTCGTTAAAGGGCGTGTCCATGGCGTCATGTCAAAGTTCGATGTCTCGCCATGGGAGTAGAAGTTGTTGTAACTCAGGCATAAAATATCAGATCTTGCCCAAACTTCACATGTTTGATAAGAGTACTGACCTGCACACATCTGGAGGCTAATATTCCATTCAGTGTGGCAAAATGGCTCGATAGCGCCACCTATACATTTTCAATGGAGTGCGCCTCGAGCTACATGTCATGTACATGTACGAAAATCGGTAAACATATGTAACACACCAATAGCTACAAAAAAGTATTTTGGTACGAAATCCGAATCCCAACAGGAAGTCAGTTATTTTTAATTTCCCCTGCAAAATTGGTGTTGTTTTTGTCATTTTCAGGGGTTGTATTTTAACGAACTCCTCCTAGAGATTTATTCAGATCAACACCAAACTTGGTCAGTGTAATCTAAAGCCCTTTGTGATGTTAAATTGCGAAGGAATTGAGGTTTTGTTAAAGGGCGTGTCCATGGCGGGCTGACAAATTTTGATGATTCGCCATGAAAAATGATGGTGCCATAACTCAGACATACAATGTCCAATCTGCCCCAAACTTCACATGTTTGATAAGACTCTTGACCTGAACAGATCTACATGCCAATATTCAGTTATAGTCATAGCGCCACCTATTGGCAACAGGAAGTGACACATTTTACACTGTGACAAACTACTCCTAGAAATTTTATGACATTAATGTCTTTTTTGTGGTCAGTCTAATCTAAAGACCTGTGTGATGTTTAGTTGTGAAGATCTTGAGTTTTTGTTAAAAGGTGTGTCCATGACGCCATGACGAAGTTCGATGTCTCGCCATGGGAATAAAAGATGTTATAACTCGGGCATAAAATGTCCGATCTTGCCCAAACTTCACATGTGTGATAAGGGTCCTGGCTTGAACACATCTGAAGGCCAATATTCCATTATAAAGATAGCGCCACCTGCTGGCAACAGGAAGATTGGCACACATATGGAATAAACTTTGATATATTGCACTTATGTTTATGAATTTAAATGCATATTTCTCAACGTTTCATACGATGGCGGTGAGCCCGGGTGCGAGGGCCCGTTCATCGCTGCTTGCAGCTTTAATTATTATTAGGGCCCGAGCACCGATGGTGTGAGGACCCTCTTGGAATTGCTCCGTTTATTATTATTATTATTATTATTAGGGCCCGAGCACCGATGGTGTGAGGACCCTCTTGGAATTGCTCCGTTTATTATTATTATTATTATTATTATTATTAGGGCTCAAGCCTGGAGGGCGAGAGCCCTATTGTTTTCCTTAGGATTATTTTTTATTATTATTATTATTATTATTATTATTATTATTTTTTTCTAACGTTACGGGGGCTTTTGGGGCCCTTAACATGCTTAAAAAGTCTTGAAAATTGGCACACACATTGGAACCTGCGGCCATTAGGGCCGGGCAGAGACTGATACACGGGCGTGGCACAGGGGCTCTACAGCGCCCCCTGGAATATGGAGGGCCATATATCATACATACTTGTACGTAGACATACGAAACTCGGTACACATATAGAACTCATCAATACAAACAACTTTCGTATTGCATATCATAGGCTCCGCCCAACAGGAAGTTGGCTATTTAGGGTTTATTATTCATATTTGTCGTCAAAGTTGTGGGGGCTTTTGGAGTCCTTAACATACTCAAAAACTCTTGGAAATTTGCACACACCTTTGGATCTGTGGCCTTTAGGAGCCTGCAGAGGTTGGGACCCGGGCGTGGCACAGGGGCTCTACGGCGCCCCCTGGAACACAGTCATTAATATTGATGTATAGCTCACACATACTTACACGTATTAATATGAAACTCAGTACACATATAGATCTCATCGTGCCGAACAACTTGCGTATTGCATGTCATAGGCTCCGCCCAACAGGAAGTCAGCTATTTAGAGTTATGTAAAAAGCGCATGCTCTGGAATTTGATATACTTGTCATAGGTTTTTTACTCGATTGCCACCAAACTCGGTCAACATGATCTCAAGACATTGGGGATGAAAAATTGCCAGGGGATTTTTGATATCTCGAACGGTTTGCTCGTAGCGAGGCGTTTAATTTATGGTGAGAATTGAGAAACAGGAAGTGTGTAATACCATCCACATACATTTCCTAATTTTAATCAAACTTCATCAGATTATTCATTGTATGATGTCGATCGCATATATGTGACTATTAGGAGTCAAAGTTATAGCGCCACCAACTGGCAGCAGGAAGTGTGTCATTTTCAAAATGCTTTGAATTCAGCATCTTATTTTTACTCGATTTGCTTCAAACTTCATCAGAATAATGTTAAAACACAGCCGATATAAATCTGCTGGGGGGATATTGATATCTAAAAATATTGTTGCCGTGGCAACATGTCAAACTGGAATACTTCTCAGGTGATTTTGAGGCATATAACATGCTTAGAATTTCATCAAACTCAGAACACATATCAGTATTAGTGACAGCTAGACACTGGCAAAAGTTCATAAGAGGGCGTGGAAGAGGCACTCTATAGCGCCACCTTTTGTCAAAAGTGAGGGGGTTAGTTTTAGCTACAGACACCAAACTCAGTACAAAAATTGTTCTTATCAAGACGGACAACTTTCTAATTCACAGTCATCAGCTACAACCAACAGGAAGTCGGCTATTTTGATTTGAATGTGGATTGTTCTTTACATTTAGCTGTGAATTAATGCATACTGCTCAGAGGAGAGTAACACTATACACACCAAACTTGGTGTACATGTTCAAAAAACATTGAGGAACTTAAATTGTGAATGGGTTTTGGATAGCTTGGATGGTTTTGTCGTGGTGATTTTTTTAAATGACAATAAAGATGGAACTATTAATTTTCCTGCATTTTTAAATTCCAAACACTTCAAAACCTTTTTTCATACAGAAAAAAAGTTATTCTGAGTAAATATGCATAGTTTCATGACTTTACAACACTGTATGGATAACAGAAAATTAAAAAACTGTCAGACATCTCATCTCACTCTGTCCCTCTGTTTGAGTATTATGTGCTGAGACTTACATTGTCTGAGAGAAAATGCGCCCCTACAGGTTCAATTCCTGAAAGGGAAATTCGACTGAAAGGGAGGAGACTCTCTTTTAGTTTCATTTTTAAATCGGTTAAAATACAAATAAATACTTAGATTTAATTCACACTGACAAGCTAAACCAACATATATGATTATTACCGGTTCAGGGCTCATGGATAAATTATTTCTGGCCAGAGATACGTGAGAAATAGGAGAGATGAATCACCGCTGTGACCACGAGCGTCTGGAGTAAAGAGCTCAGAAAAAACGAATTTATTCCTGTTTTAAAGCTTTTAAAAATAAAGTATTGCAGCGATATCACACAATTCACCAATTAGAGCACACCAAGAGCTAAATTAAGATGTTTTTGAACTGTTTGTGTGAAAATGATATATTCGCGGCTGCCTATATCTGAAATCACTGCCTCTGATCAGCGCGCACAGTGTCACAAGTTCAAAACTAACGAATTTATTCTTGTTTAAGAGCTTTTTAAAATAAATTATTGCCATAAATGCACACAATACATCCATTATAACACAACACGAGCTAAATGCAGGTCTTTTGTGACCCGTTTAAGTGTGCAAGACTATTTGAAAGCGCGACTGGCAGAATAACATATCTCTCTCGAGCTGCAGGATTCTGCCTTTCGTCGTAAGAACGAACACTTCAAGGACAAGATTATTTCAAAATACATAATAGCTTGGCTAATATAAACGAAAACAGCCACGTGAACATAAACTGTTGAGAAATAAATCTAAAGTGGATCTACTGGAATTTAATATTAAGTGACCGCATATACCAGCTGCTTCTGTCTTCAATTTTAATCTATATAAAAAATTAAACTCATTCATCTTGGCTGCTTGTTTAATGTGTGTACGTATCTATTTATTATTTTGCTCTAACAAGACTTAATCTATATTTAATTAAATCAATTACATTTTATTTTACATTTTATTTTTCCATTTCTGCATCTAAACGCCTAAAAACTATTGTATACTATTGTTAGCAATTTCTTTATCGTCCAATTTATCCGGTGTACACGCTTTTATTTTCATAATAAACTTGTTTGTTAGATTATACACAGTTATAGTGGTCTATAATAAATATTGACAGGTTTTATTCAAGCTGTTTAGAATGATTGCCTTAGGCTAATTTTTTAAAATGTAAATCCAAAAAAAAATAAATACAAATAAAAAATATTGGAAAACAATAACTTGTACTTTTTTATACATTTTGTATAGTTTCATAGTTTATGCATTATAGTTATAAAAAACAAACAAATTTTAGCCACTCACATATAAATCTTAGGCCTTATCCTTTTCTGACAGTTTTAGGGATTTTTAAAAATCCTAAAAACCCTTATTTGTGCTGCAAATAATAATTTCAAACTAATTTGATACTGACCTCTGACATCCTGTGACATGATATTTATTTGAATTTACATAATCTCATGGATGTAACAGTAAATCTGTTCAGCTCACAGATCAAGACTAAGCTGTAATGCAAAGCAGAACTTTCACAAATGCTTGTAGGTCAATAAAATCATTAACAAAACACTTAAAATCATTTAAGGGATTTGATAACACTGTAAAATAATGTCTAATTTGTTAACATTAGCAAATGCATTGATAACACTTTATAATAACTGCACTCATTAGTAAATAGTCAGTTCATGCTTTATAAAGCCTTGTCCCAATATTAATAGTCAGTAGTAAGCAGTTTATAAATACAGCTATAAATAGCTTGTTCTTGGTTTATGAGCACATTTATTAAAAAGGAGAATAAAGGGTCAGTTATCTTCCTATGAAAAAATAAATAAAAAAAAAATAAACAAACAACACAGATTGATACAGAACTCAGAAATGTTATTGTGGATTTATGATAAACTCAGCCTGTAAATGAATTCATACTCCTCCAAGAAGACACAAGTAGTTCACACCAAACTTTTTTAACATGAAGCCAATATACTGAAGATGTTAAATTTCGAATGGGTTTAGGATACCTTAAATGTGTGGCCATAGCGATTAATTAAAGTAAACATAAAAAAATACAATAGTTATTTTACTATATCTTTAAATTTTTAATTCCAACTCTCATAATTTTTATATACGTAGAAGTCATCATTTGAAGGAAGCACAGTAAGTTTCATAGCTTTATCATTCAAGAGCCAGCATAAAATTAAAACTATCATAACATATAAATCAAGCTTGCAAATTCTTTACCAATAATGGCCACCAGATGAGCTATAGGATTACTTTTAAATAATTATTGTAGAAACAAGTATGATTTAAATCATTTATAGAAATCTTTCAAAGAAAAATAATATGAATTTATGTATTTTACTGATAAAATGACCCTCACTTAATTAGAATAACAAGCTGAAGTATTGTGAACTGTATATTTAAGAATAATTCTTTATAGGCTTTATGGACAGATACTTTTGAGTGACTCTTGAAGTTCAGCACCACATTCTTTTTACCACTGTTTAAAGAATGTATCTT